>NW_024722227.1:21486136-21506508 GCF_018991925.1 Homarus americanus | reverse complement strand
CAGTCAGTCAACCGTTTCTGCTCAGAATGTAAAGTACAACAAGCCTAGGTACTCGGAAAAAAATTGCACGGAAAAAATGGCACAGGAAAATAAGGCACAGGAAAAAATGGCACAATTTTCATACCTATACTTGGTAAAATGGCACAACAAATGGCATGAACCACAAACGAGCTAACGAGCCTATGTTGAAGTTATCCAGCATATTAGAGTTAATGATGATGTTTGGTAACTTGCTATATCACCTTTGTTTAGCGACTTCCATTTATACACCTCGATCATATCGCCCCTCACTCTACGTCTCTCGAGGGAGTGCAGATTAAGATGCTTTAACCTGTCTCTGTACTCAAGGTTTCTAATGCCCGGGATTAGTCTTGTCATCCTCCTCTGAATTCTTTCAAGGGATTCTATATTCATTCTCTAATACGGTGACCAGAACTGAACTGCGTAATCCAAGTGTGGTCTCACAAGCTCAAGATATTGTATTAGGATGACCTCGCTAGTCTTGTAACTAACACTCATTACTTTCAAAGCATTCTTTACTTTCTCTACTACCAGGTTGGTTGGGCACATCACCCAACTATTTGGCATTCCATCTAGTGGATCCAAGCTGACCCTACTGTTGTATCATCTTACATTATCAAAGAATCTCGTGGTAAGTCACCCAGGAAGGACCAAAAACTTGTTTACAAGAGCCTTAAGACAAGGCTGAAGACCCTCTGCCAGGACCGCCAAGCTGGTCACAAGTCAGTCCCAGAGTTTGTGCAAGGCGCTGGCTAAAAAATTTGTTGGAAATCTTAAACAATAATATGCAATGTGACAGTTTTAATTTTGTAATTCATTTATGTACGAGTTTTCACTAGCATACGGTAGAATGTTTCAGTTAACGGTAATAAATGTTTATGTTATGGCGTTGATATAACTCTAAGTGAGTTTCAGTAATAAACGTAATACAATTTTAGCGAAAACATGTCAATAAAAATTAATGTGCCATTTTTTCCTAGCCTGATGATTATGTATTTTTTTCCGGTGCCATATTTTCCTTTTGCCATTTTTTCTGTGCCATTTTTTCCTGTGCCATTTTGTCCTACATTCCATGCCTAGAAAGACAACTGAAAGTAATTGCTGTGCAAGTATTGTGAAATAGTTGTGATCAATATAAAGTGAAAAGACTAAGGAATTGTACACTGGTACTATGCCGACTACAGTATATATTCAAAGTGAGAAGTCCAGCTGTCGAGACATTACCCTGTGAACTCTGTTGTGAAGAATTAGTGGTTGCTAAAGAAGACTACAGTGCTCAAGTGTGTTTCTGTGACCTGGTGGAAATCTACCTGCCTGTTGTTTGTCTGTACACTCATACCGATCGTCGGGAAATTACCGGAGACTGGCGGGACAGCCAGTGAGATATCTATTGCTTCTGTACATATGACTCTAGCTGCTGGAAACCAGTGGTGGTGTAAGGGGCTCGTTTTTTATTTCATATTTATTCTAATTATTCTTCAATACTTATATACTTGCTTCATATCTATATTTCCTATTACAGGGTAATCTTATTTTCTTAGTCTTCCTGTCTATAAGAATCTATCTTAACTTTCTTTGCTTATATTTTCTAAGTTATTATTCTTTTCTATATGGTACTTTATTTCTTCTGTCATGTATACAGTTACTCCTCGACTTACGACATACTCGACCTACGACCACCCGCACATATGACCTGCCTCAGTCAGTGCGACCACCCGCACATATGACCTGCCTCAGTCAGTGAGACCACCCGCACATACAACCGCAGCAGTCAGTACCAATAATTTTTCAAATGACGCGTGTATTTTCTAGACCGAAACGTTTCCGTACCGTACGAGAGCGTCGCGTGTTCTGGGTCGCGCCGCCTTGTGGCTACAGCACCCACGCTGTCTTTGTTGTCGATAGTGATCGCACTGTGTACTGACATTATTTTCGAATCTTATTCACTTTAGAATGACTGGCAAGCATAGAAGTGAGAGTGCTGGTGGTGCTCAGAAGAAAAGGAGACAGTCAATTATTTTTGAGACGAAAGTGGAGATAATAATGCAGTATGAAAATGGAAAAACAGTAGCAACCATTTCAAGCGACCTAGGCTTCTCGCACTCGACCATATCTACTATTTTGAAGGACAAGGAATGTATTCGTGAGGTAGTGAAAGGATCAGCACCTATAAAGGGAACTATAATAACAAAGAAAAGACAAGGTCCTATTCATGAGATGGAAAAATTATTTGTGATATGGATGGAAGACCAGATACAAAAGCGTGTACCCTTAAGCCTTCTAACCATACAGGCTAAGGCAAGAAAACTTTTCAAAAACCTGAAGGAGCAGGCAGGAGATGAGTGCGACCAAACCTTCACAGCAAGTCATGGGTGGTTCCAAAGGTTTAAGAACTGCTACAGTTTGCATAGTGTAAGGGTGTGTGGAGAGGCAGCAAGTGCTGATGTGGAGGAAAATTATTTGCTTGAGCAAATATTTAATGTGGATGAAACTGGCTTATTATAGAAGCGCATGACTGAACGGACATACATCCACAAAGAGGCGAAAACAATGCCAGGATTCAAGGCATTCAAGGACCGAATCACACTTCTGTTGGGGGGGGAATGTAGCTGGTTTCAAGATAAAGCCCTTCATGATATATCATTCAGAGAACCCAAGAGCTTTTAAACATGTCAGCAAGCACACACTGCCAGTGTTTTATCTCATTAACAAGAAAGCATGGATGACCCTAGTATACTGCCAGACTGGGGGGTCACTAATTCTAAGGGTAAATACTTAACTCTAATCTTAATTTCAAAGGGTCGCTGCCACCAGACCCCCTCTGGACAGCATGTCATCTCGTTAGGTAGCGGGCAGAGTGGACTAGGCATTGGGTTAGGTTTTTCATTGACCAGATCGGTAAGGGGAAAGAAGGGTGAAACCATAACATGTCTTAATTAATTTATTCCTTATAAAGCATACTGGTAAAAAAACATACAAATGAATTGGCCTTCCTCAGAAGAACAATGAAAATGTTGGTTACCCAGATGGGCACCAGACGTCTTACATTAATGGCGTGTCATCCACGTACTTATTGCATAACAATCTGTGACCTCCTTACCTCGGTCATTCCTTCTTACACTACCCCTTAACACATCAGACTGCTACACCTGTATGGAGTATAGCACCGTCGGTTATCATACATAGTAGCACCCTCTCAACACACCTGTTACCCTCCACACCTGCAGGTATGGGACTCCTTGTAATTTTTAGGTATACATAACAGGCCCCTCGTTCGCACACCGCCCTCGGTGGGTAAAGACGAGGGCTTCACCTAGAAACATACCAGTACTATTTCTACGCCTGGTATTATAGGTCGCTCCAAGTGACGACCGCAGAGTTTCTCACGGTCTCCTTATTTGTGACTATTCATTTGGAGTGGTGTGCTGGGAATCCACAGGTTCACAGTGGATTGGCATAGCTGGGAGTAGTCACCACCTGGTGGGATGCTCACAGGGATAATGGCTGCCGCGCAGCAAGGCACTCTGACCGCATGGGACCTGAGGTGACGGTAGAACGGAGGGTACTGAGAAATAATGCCTGACGGGCGGTTATCACACACCCTAACACATTACTATTACACTTATACATCAGGCAAAGCATTAAACTGTAAAAACTTCAATATAAGCCTTAATTACAGGGCGGGATATAGCCCGATAGGACACTGACCTGAGGTGACGGTAGAACGGAGGGTACTGAGAAATAATGCCTGACGGGCGGTTATCACACACCCTAACACATTACTATTACACTTATACATCAGGCAAAGCATTAAACTGTAAAAACTTCAATATAAGCCTTAATTACAGGGCGGGATATAGCCCGATAGGACACTGACCTGAGGTGACGGTAGAACGGAGGGTACTGAGAAATAATGCCTGACGGGCGGTTATCACACACCCTAACACATTACTATTACACTTATACATCAGGCAAAGCATTAAACTGTAAAAACTTCAATATAAGCCTTAATTACAGGGCGGGATATAGCCCGATAGGACACTGACCTGAGGTGACGGTAGAACGGAGGGTACTGAGAAATAATGCCTGACGGGCGGTTATCACACACCCTAACACATTACTATTACACTTATACATCAGGCAAAGCATTAAACTGTAAAAACTTCAATATAAGCCTTAATTACAGGGCGGGATATAGCCCGATAGGACACTGACCTGAGGTGACGGTAGAACGGAGGGTACTGAGAAATAATGCCTGACGGGCGGTTATCACACACCCTAACACATTACTATTACACTTATACATCAGGCAAAGCTTTAAACTGTAAAAACTTCAATATAAGCCTTAATTACAGGGCGGGATATAGCCCGATAGGACACTGACCTGAGGTGACGGTAGAACGGAGGGTACTGAAGGCAGTGCCCCGCTCCTCGTCACCGCGTAGGCCTACAGTTTCCATCTTTTATTTCTTACGGTTCTCCCCTGAACACTTTTCGGTATATTGTCACTCATGCCTTATAAATACATATTTTAAACCTAAATTACAAACTAAGGTAAGGTTCTGGTTTGCTAATTTGTGGGTAAATTCATTGGGTTATAATATCAACACGGCACACTCGAGGCAGGTACAGGACGCTCCCTAAACAAAGGCCGAATGTTCATAGCGTGGGTGTATTCACTTTACTTAAAACTGTAATTAGGGATCCTCCTCTCACACATTGCACTATTTGAACACAGGCATAAGATTCTCTGATCACTGTATATGTCGTGGGTATACGTCACGTGGGGATACGAGGTGTATTAAGTTCACACCGACGCATACAAGATATTCCCTTTCAAGTATAGTTTCTGGGTCACTTCCAACACCTCACATTGTTCTGATACCTTTATCCCTTTTCCAGATCATTGTTCTCATGTATTTTCATATGATATTTGTGGAAGTTATGTTCGCTACACGTTCACAGACATAAATAGTATGACCTTCAAATCATGATCCACACTTAGTCCTACAGTAGACTAGTCCGGCTCAACTGGACTTTCCCAATCATCTTATGGATACCCTGAGTTCTCCTTAATGCTATGAATACGTACAATTAATATTATATAACTGTACCTGGGTACAATACAACACATGGTCTAGTAACATTGAGTAGGTGAGTTGTCCTTTATCAATGTTTCCCGTTTTCTGAGATTGTACAAGCGCGGTGAATTTGAATGTTATATAGCGTAATATGAATTAAATGGCGTTTTTAGGAATGACAATGATGTGCGCAGTGCACTAGTACTGTTTGAGGATTGATTCATGACTTGTTTCATTCCACGAGCCAAGGAGCATTTTCTGCAGCAAGAGATTGCATTCAAGATTTTGTTAATTTTGGATAATGCTCTGGGACACCCACCACACCTGGACGACATGCACCCTGATGTTAAGGTAGTCTACATAACATGTCACACTATACTTCCAGACTGGGGGTCACTAATGCTAAGGGGGAATACTTAACTCTAATCTTAATTTCTAAGGGTCGCTGCCACCAGACCCCCTCTGCACAGCATGTAGCTCGTTAGGTAGCGTGCAGGGTGGACTATGCATTGGGTTAGGTTTTCCATTGACCAGATCGATAAGGGGAAAGAAGGGTGAAACCATAACATGTCTTAATTAATTTATTCCTTATAAAGCATCGAGTATAACAAAGAAACCTGATCGAGTATAACAAAGTCCCCTGATCGACTATAACAGTACCCTGATCGAGTATAACAAAGTCCCCTGATCGAGTATAACAAAGTCCCCTAATCGAGTATAACACAGTCACTGATCGAGTATAACAAAGTCCCCTGATCGAGTATAACATAGTCACTGATCGAGTATAACAAAGTCTCTGATCGAGTATAACAAAGGCCCCTCATCGAGTATAACAAAGTCCCCTGATCGAGTATAACAAAGTCCCCTGATCGAGTATAGCAGTACCCTGATCGATTATACCAAAGTCCCCTTACCGAGTATAACAAAGCGCCCTGATCGAGTATAACAAAGTCCCCTGATCGAGTATAGCAAAGACCCCTCATCGAGTATAACAAAGGCACCTGATCGAGTATAACAAAGGCCCCTGATCGAGTATAACAAAGTCCCCTGATCGAGTGTAACCAAAGCCCCTCATCGAGTATAACAAAGGCCCCTCATCGAGTATAACAAAGTAACAAGATCGAGTATAACAAAGTACCCTAATCGAGTATAACAAAGTACCCTGGTCGAGTATAACAAAGTCACCTGATCGAGTATAACAAAGTCCCCGGGTCGAGTATAACAAAGTCCCCTGATCGAGTATAACAAAGGCACCTCATCGAGTATAACAAAGGCCCCTTATCAAGTATAACAAAATCCCAATATCGAGTATAACAAAGAACCCTGATCGAGTATAACAAAGTCCCTTGATCGAGTATAACAAAGTCCCCTGATCGAGTATAACAGTACCCTGATCGAGTATAACAAAGTCCCCTCATCGAGCATAACATAGGCCCCTGATCGTGTATAACAAACCTCCCTCATTGAGTATAACAAAGTCCCCTGATTGAATATAACAAAGTCCCTTGACCGAGTATAAAAAGTCCCCTTATCGAGTATAGCATTGTACCCTGATCGAGTATAACAAAGTCACCTGATCGAGTATAACAAAGTCCCCTGATCGAGTATAACAAAGTCCCCTGATCGAGTATAACAAAGCCCCCTGGTCGAGGATATCAAAGTCACCTGATCGAGTATAACATAGTCCTCTGGTCGAGTATAACAAAGTCCCCTCATCGAGTATAACAAAGATCCCTCATCAAGTATAAAAATGGCCCCTGATCGAGTATAACAAAGTCCCCTCATCGAGTATAACGAAGGCCCCTCATCGAGTATAACAAAGGCCCCTGATCGAGTATGACAAAGGCCCCTGATCGAGTATAACAAAAGCCCCTGATCGAGTATAACAAAGTCCCCTGATCGAGTATAACAAAGTCCCCTTACCGAGTATAACAAAGCCCCAGGATCGAGTATAACAAAGTCCCCTGATCGAGTATAACAAAGTCCCCTGATCGAGTATAACAAAGTCACTCTTCGAGTATAACAGAGTCCTCGTATCGAGTATAACAAAGGCCCCTGATCGAGTATAACAAAGGCCCCTCATCGATTATAACAAAGGCCCCTTATCGAGTATAACAAAATCCCAAGATCGAGTATAACAAAGAACCCTGATCGAGTATAACAAAGTCCCCTGATCGAGTATAACACAGTCACTGATCGAGTATATCAAAGTCCCCTGATCGAGTATAACATAGTCACTGATCGAGTATAACAAAGTCCCCTGATCGAGTATGACAAAGGCCCCTCATCGAGTATAACAAAGTCCCCTCATCGAGTGTAACAAAGTCACTGATCGAGTATAACAAAGGCCCCTGATCGAGGATAATAAAGTCCCCTGATCGACTATAACAAAGGCCTCTCATCGAGTATAACAAAGGCTCCTTATCGAGTATAACAAAATCCCTAGATCGAGTATAACAAAGAACCCTGAACGAGTATAACAAAGTCCCCTGATCGAGTAAAACAAAGTCCCCTCATCGAGTATAACAAAGTCACTGATCGAGTATAACAAAGTACCCTGATCGAGTATAACATAGTCACTGATCGTGTATAACAAAGGCCCCTGATCGAGTATAAGAAAGTCCCCTAATCGAGTATAACAAAGTACCCTGTTCGATAAAGGCCCCTTATCGAGTATTACAAAAATCCCAATATCGGCAAAGAACCCTGACCGTATAACAAACATCCCTCATTGATATAACAAAGTCCTCTTTCGAGTATAGCATTGTCCCCGATCGAGTATAACAAAGTCACCTGATCGAGTATAACGGAGTCCTGGTCGAGTTTAACAAAGTCCCCTGATCGAGTAAAAAAGCCCCTGATCGAGTATAACAAAGTCCCTGATCGAGTATAACAAAGTCCCCTGATCGAGTATAACAAATTCCCCTGATGGAGTATAACAAAGTCCCCTGATCGTGTATAACAAAAGTCCCTTATCGAGTATAACAAAAGTCCCTTATCGAGTATAACAAAGGCCCCTCATCGAGTACAACAAAGGCCCCTGATCAAGTATAACAAAGCCCTCTAATCCAGTATAACAAAGGCACCCTAATCGAGTATAACAATGTCACCTGATCGAGTATAACAGAGTCCACTGATCGAGTATTACAAAGTCCACTGTATCGAGTATAACAACGCCCCCTCATCGAAAATAACAAATTCCCCTGATCGAGTGTAAGAAAGTCCCCTGATCGAGTATAACAAAGTCCCCTGATCGAGTATAACAAAGTCCACTGTATCGAGTATAACAAAGCCCCCTCATCGAGAATAGCAAATTCCCCTGATTGAGAACAAGAAAGTATCCTGATCGCGTATAACAAAGTCCCCTGATAGAGTATAACAAAGCCCCCTGATCGAGTATAACAAAGTCCTGATCGAGTATAACAAAGTCCCTGATCGGGTATAACAAAGTCCCCTGATCGAGTATAACTAAGACCCCTAATCGAGTATAACAAAGCCCCTTGATCGAGTAAAACAAAGTCATCTGATCGGGTATAACAAAGTCCCCTAATCGAGTATAACAAAGTCCCCTAATCGAGTATAACAAAGGCCCCTTATCGAGTATAACAAAGCCCCCTCATCGTGTATAACAAAGTCACCTGACCGAGTAAAACAAAGCCCCCTGAATGAGTATAACAAAGATCCCTGATCGAGTATAACAAAGTCCCCTGAACGAGTATAGCAAAGTCCCCTGAACGAGTATAACAAAGTCCCCTGATCGAGTATATTAAAGTCCCCTTATCGAGTATAACAAAGTCACCTGACCGAGTATGACAAAGCCCCCTGAACGAGTATAACAAAGATCCCTAATCGAGTATAACAAAGTCCCCTGATAGAATATAACAAAGCCCACTCATCGAGTATAACAAACTCACCTGACCGAGTATAACAAAGCCCCCTCAACGAGTATAACAAAGGCCCCTAATCGAGTATAACAAAGTCCCGTGATCGAGTACAACAAAGGCCCCTGATCGAGTATAACAAAGGCCCCTTATCGAGTATAACTAAGCCCCCTGATCGAATATAGAAAGTCCCCTGATCGAGAATAACAAAGTCCCCTCATCGAGTATAACAAAATCCCCTGATCGAGTATAACAAAGTCCCCTCATCAAGTATATCAAATTCCTCTAATCGAGAATAACAAAGTCCCCTCATCGAGTATAACAAAGGCCCCTTATCGAGTATAACAAAGCCCCCTGATCGAATATAGAAAGTCCCCTGATCGAGAATAACAAAGTCCCATCATCGAGTATAACAAAGGCATCTTATCGAGTATAACAAAGCCCCCTGATCGAGTATAGCAATTCCCCTGATCGAGTATAACAAAGTCCCCTGATCAAGTATAACAAATTCCCCTAATCGAGAATAACAAAGTCCCCTCATCGAGTATAACAAAGGCCCTTTATCGAGTATAACAAAGCCCCATGATCGAGTATAGCAAAGTCACCTGATCGAGTATATTAAAGTCCCCTGATCGAGTATAACAAATTCCACTGATCGAGTAAAAAAAGTCCCCTCATTGAGTATAAGAAAGTCTCCTCATCGAGTATAACAAATTCCCCTGAACGAGTATAACAAAGTCACCTGAACGAGTATAACAAAGCCCCCTGAACGAGTATAACAAAGTTCCCTAATCGAGTATAACAAAGGCCCCTTATCGAGTATAACAAAGGCCCCTGATCGAGTACAACAAAAAGCCCCTCATCGAGTAAAACAAAGGCCCCTGGTCGAGTATAACAAAGTCCCCTGATCGAGCATAACAAAGTCCCCTAATCGAGTATAACAAAGTCCCCTGATCAGGAATAACAAAGCCCCTCATCGAGTATAACAAAGTCCCCTTATCGAGTATAACAAAGTCCCCTGATTGAGTATAACAATGGCCCCTTATCGAGTATAACAAAGGCCCCTGATCGAGTACAACAAAGCCCCCAGATCGAGTACAACAAAGACCCCTGACCGAGTATAACAAAGTCCCCTGATCGAGTATAACAAAGGCTCCTCATCGAATATAACAAAGGCCCCTAATCGAGTTAACTAAGTCCCCTGATCGAGTATAACAAAGTTCCCGATCGAGTATAACAAAGGCCACTGATCGAGTATAACAAAGTCCCCAGATTGAGTATAACAAAGTCCCCTCATCGAGTATAACACAGGCCCCTGATCGAGTATAACAGAGGCCCCTCATCGAGTATAGCAAAGTCCCCTGATCGAGTATATTAAAGTCCCCTGATCGAGTATAACAAAGTCCACTGCTCTACCCTGATCAAGTACAACAAATTCCCCTGAACGAGTATAACAAAGGCCGCTCATCAAGTATAGCAAAGTCCCCTGATCGAGTATAACACAGTTCCCTAATCGAGTATAACAAAGTCCCCTGATCGAGTATAACAAAGTCCCCTACTCGAGTATAACTAATTCCCCTGATCGAGTATAACAAAAGTCCCATGTCGAGTATAAAAAAAGTCCCTTATCGAGTATAACAAAGGCCCCTCATCGAGTACAACAAAGGCCCCTGATCAAGTATAACAAAGCCCCCCTAATCGAGTATAACAAAGTCCCCTGATCGAGTATAACAAAGTCACCTGATCGAGTATAACAAAGTCTCCAGATCGAGTATAACAAAGTCCACTGATCGAGTATAACAAAGTCCACTGATCGAGTATAACAACGCCCCCTCATCGAAAATAACAAATTCCCCTGATCGAGTGTAAGAAAGTCCCCTCATCGAGTATAACAAAGGCCCCTCATCGAGAATAGCAAATTCCCCTGATCGAGTATAACAAAGTACATTCATCCAGTATAACAAAGTCCCCTGATTGAGAATAAAAAAGTCTCCTGATCGCGTATAACAAAGTCCCCTGATAGAGTATAAGAAAGCCCCTGATCGAGTATAAAAAAGTCCCCGGATCGAGTATATTAAAGTCCCCTTATCGAGTATAACAAAGTCCATTGATCTAGTATAAAAAAGTCCCCTGATCAAGTATAACAAAGCCCCCTCATCGAGTATAACAAAGCCCCTCATCGAGTATAACAAAGGGCCCTGATCAAGTATAACAAAGTCCCCGAATCGAGTATAAGAAAGTCCCCTAATCGAGTACAACAAAGGCCCCTCATCGAGTACAACAAAGGCCCCTGGTCGAGTATAACAAAGTCCCCTGATCGAGTATAACAAAGTCCACTGATCGAGTATAACAAAGCCCCTTGATCGAGCATAACAAAGTCTCCTGATCGAGTATAACAAAGTCCCCTGATCAGGTATAACAAAGCCCCTCATCGAGAATAACAAAGTCCCCTTATCGAGTATAACAATGTACCCTAATCGAGTATAACAAAGCCCTCTGAACGAGTATAACAAAGATCCCTGATCGAGTATAACAAAGTCCCCTGATAGAGTATAACAAAGCCCCCATCATCGTGTATAACAAAGTCACCTGACCGAGTATAACAAAGGCCCCTCATCGAATATAACAAAGGCCCTCGATCGAGTTAACAAAGTCCTTGACCGAGTATAACAAAGTCCCCTGATCGAGTATAACAAAGGCCACTGATCGAGTATAACAAAGTCCCCAGATTAAGTATATCAAAGTCTCCTGATAGAGTATAACAAAGGCCCTGATCGAGTATAACAGCGCCCCTATCGAGTAGCAAAGTCCTTAATTCAGTATATTAAAGCCCCCTGATCGAGTATAACAAATTCTGAACGAGTATAAATTCACCTGATCGAGTATAACAAATTTCTGATCGAGTATAACAGAGTCCTCGTATCGAGTATAACAAAGTCCCCTCATCGATTATAACAAAGGGCCCTTATCGAGTATAACAAAATCCCAAGATTGAGTATAACAAAGAACCCTGATCGAGTATAACAAAGTCACTGATCGATTATAACAAAGTCCCCTGATCGAGTATAACATTGTCACTGATCGAGTATAACAAAGTCCCCTGATCGAGTATGACAAAGGCCCCTCATCGAGTATAAGAAAGGCTCCTTATCGAGTATAACAAAATCCCAAGATCGAGTATAACAAAGAACTCATCGAGTATAACACAGTCACTGATCGATTATAACAAAGTCCCCTGATCGAGTATAACATTGTCACTGATCGAGTATAACAAAGTCCCCTGATCGAGTATGACAAAGGCCCCTCATCGAGTATAAGAAAGGCTCCTTATCGAGTATAACAAAATCCCAAGATCGAGTATAACAAAGAACCCTGAACGAGTATAACAAAGTCCCCTGATGGAGTATAACAAAGGGCCCTCATCGATTATAACAAAGTCCCCTGATCGAGTATAACATAGTCACTGATCGAGTATAATAAAGGCCCCTGATCGAGTATAATAAAGTCCCCTAATCGAGTATAACAAAGTCCACTGATCGAGTAAAACAAAGTCACTCATCGAGTATAACAAAGGCCCCTAATCGAGTATAACAAAATCCCAAGATCGAGTATAACAAAGAACCCTGATCGAGTATAAGAAAGTCCCCTGATCGAGGCAACACCCCCTGATCGAGTATAACAAAGTCCCTGATCGAGTATAACAAAGGCCCCTCATCGAGTATAACAAAGGCCCCTAATCGAGTATAACAAAGACACCTGATCGAGTATAACAAAGTCCCCTGATCGAGTGTAACCAAGGACTTTCATCGAGTATAACAAAGGCCAGTCATCGCGTATAACAAAGTCCCCAGATCGAGTATAAAAAGTCCCTGATCGAGTTTAACAAAGTCCCCTAATCTAGTTTAACACAGTCACTGATCGAGTATAACAAAAGTCCTGATCGAGTATAACATAGTCACTGATCGAGTATAACAAAGGCCCCTTATCGAGTATAACAAAGGCTCCTTATCGAGTATAACAAAATCCCAAGATCGAGTACAGCAAAGAACCCTGATCGAGTATAACAAAGTCCCCTTACCGAGTATAACAAAGCCCCCTGATCGAGTATAACAAAGTCACCTGATCGAGTATAAGAAAAGTCCCCTGATCGAGTATAACAAAGTCACTCTTCGAGTATAAGAGAGTCCTCGGATCGAGTATAACAAAGTCCTCTGATCGAGTATAACAAAGGCCCCTCATCGATTATAACAAAGGCCCCTTATCGAGTATAACAAAGGCCCCTGATCGAGTATAACAAAGTCCCCTGATCGAGTATAACAAAGTCCCCTGATCGAGTATAACACAGTCTCTGATCGAGTATAACAAAGTCCCCTGTTCGAGTATAACATAGTCACTGATCGAGTATAACAAATTCCCCTGAACGAGTATAACAAAGTCCCCTCATCAAGTATAACAAAGTCCCCTAATCGAGCATAACAAAGTCCACTGATTGAGTATAACAGCCCTCATCGAGTATAACAAAGGCACCTAATCGAGTATAACAAAGGCTCCTGATCGAGTATAACAAAGTCCCCTGATCGAGTGTAACCAAGGCCCCTCATCGAGTATAACAAAGGCCCCTCATCGAGTATAAGAATGTAACATGATCGAGAATAACAAAGTCCCCTATTCGAGTATAACAAAGTACCCTGGTCGAGTATAACAAAGTTATCTGATCGAGTATAACAAAGATCCCTCATCAAGTATAAAAATGGCCCTTGATCGAGTATAACAAAGTCCCCTCATCGAGTATAACAAAGGCCCCTCATCGAGTATAACAAAGGCCCTGATCGAATATGACAAAGGCCCCTGATCGAGTATAACAAAACACCCTGATCGAGTATAACAAAGTCCCCTGATCGAATATAACAAAGTCCCCTTACCGAGTATAACAAAAGCCCTGATTGAGTATAACAAAGTCCCCTGATCGAGTATAACAAAGTCACTCTTCGAGTATAACAGAGTCCTCGTTTTGAGTATAACAAAGTCCCCTGGTCGAGTATACCAAAGCCCCCTCATCGATTATAACAAAGGCCCCTTATCGAGTATATCAAAATCCCAAGATCGAGTATAACAAAGAACCCTGATCGAGTATAACAAAGTCCCCTGATCGAGTATAACACAGTCACTGATCGAGTATAACAAAGTCCCCCTGATCGAGTATAACATAGTCACTGATCGAGTATAACAAAGTCCCCTGATCGAGTATGACAAAGGCCCCTCATCGAGTATAACAAAGGCTCCTTATCGAGTATAACAAAATCCCAAGATCGAGTATAACAAAGAACCCTGAACGAGTATTTCAAAGTCCCCTGATGGAGTAAAACAAAGTCCCCTCATCGAGTATAACAAAGTTACTGATCGAGTATAACAAAGTCCCCTGATCGAGTATACCATAGTCACTCATCGAGTATAACAAAGGCCCCTGATCGAGTATAATAAAGTCCCCAAACGAGTGTAACCAAGACCCATCATCGAGTATAACAAAGGCCTCTCATCGAGTATAACAAAGTCCCATGATCGAGTATAACAAAGTCCCCTAATCGAGTATAACAAAGTACCCTGGTCGAGTATAACAAAGTCACCTGATCGAGTATAAGAAAGGCCCCTAATCGAGTATAACAAAGGCCCCTGATCGAGTATAACAAAGTTACCTGATCGAGCATAACAAAGTCCCGGGTCGAGTATAACGAAGTCCCCTGATCGAGTGTAAGCAAGGCCCTTCATCGAGTATAACAAAGGCCCCGTATCGAGGATAACAAAGTCCCATGATCGAGTATAAAAAGTCCCCTAATCGAGTATAACAAAGTACCCTGGTCGAGTACAACAAAGTCCCCGGGTCGAGTATAACGAAGTCCCCTGATCGAGTATAACAAAGGCCCCTCATCGAGTATAACAAAGGCCCCTTATCGAGTATTACAAAATCCCAAGATCGAGCATAAAAAAGAACCCTGATCGAGTATAACAAAGTCCCCTGATCGAGTATAACAAAGTCTCCTGATCGAGTATAACAAAGTCCCCTGATCTAGTATAACAAAGTCCCCTGATCGAGTATAAGAAAGCACCCTGGTTGAGGATATCAAAGTCCCCTGATCGAGTATAACATAGTCCCCTGGTCGAGTATAAGAAAGTCCCCTGATCGAGTATAACAAAGATCCCTCATCAAGTATAAAAATGGCCCCTAATCGAGTATAACAAAGTCCCCTCATCGAGTATAACAAAGGCCCCTCATCGAGTATAACAAAGTCCCCTGATCGAGTATAAGAAAGCCAACTGGTCTAGGATATCAAAGTCCCCTGATGGAGTATAACAAAGTCCCCTGATCGAGTATAACAAAGCCACTCTTCGAGTATAACAGAGTCCTCGGATCGAGTATAACAAAGTCACCTGATCGAGTATAACAAAGGCCCCTGATCGAGTATGACAAAGGTCCCTGATCGAGTATAACAAAAGGGCCTGATCGAGTATAACAAAGTCCCCTTAACGAGTATAACAAAGCCCCCTGATCGAGTATAACAAAGCCACTCTTCGAGTATAACAGAGTCCTCGGATCGAGTATAACAAAGTCCCGGATCGAGTATAACAAAGTCCCCTGATCGAGTATAACAAAGGCCCCTTATCGAGTATAACAAAGGCCCGTGATTGAGTATGACAAAGTGCCCTGATCGAGTATAACAAAATCCCAAGATCGAGTATAACAAAGAACCCTGAACGAGTATAACAAAGTCCCCTGATGGAGTTTAACAAAGGGCCCTCATCGATTATAACAATGTCCCCTGATCGAGTATAACATAGTCACTGATCGAGTATAATAAAGGCCCCTGATCGAGTATAATAGTCCCTAATCGAGTATAACAAAGTCCACTGATCGAGTAAAACAAAGTCACTGATCGAGTATCAAAGTCTGTCATCGAGTATAACAAAGGCCCTAATCGAGTATAACAAAATCCCAAGATCGAGTATAACAAAGAACCCTGATCGAGTATAACAAAGGCCCTTCATCGATTATAACATAGGCCCTAATCGAGTAACAAAGTCCCTGATCGAGTATAACAAAGTCCCCTGATCGAGTATAACAAAGTTCTGGTCGAGTATAACAAAGTCCCTTATCGAGTATAAAGGCCCCTCATCGAGTATAACAAAATACCCTTATCGAGTATAACAAAGAACCTAGATCGAGTATAACAAAGGCCCCATCGAGTATAACAAAGGCCCCTGATCGAGTATAACAAAGTCCCTGATCGAGTATAACAAAGTCCCTGGTCGAGTATAACAAAGTCCTGATCGAGTATAACAAAGTCCCCTTATCGAGTATATAAAAGTCCCCTGATCGAGTATAACAAAATCCGAAGATCGAGTAGCAATAAAGAACCCTGATCGAGTATAAAAATGCCCTGATCGAGTATAACAAAGTCCCTGATCGATGTCAAGAGTACCCTGATCGAGTATAACAAAGTCCCCAATCGAGTTAAACACAGTCCTGATCGAGTATAACAAAGTCCCCTGATCGAGTATAACATAGTCATTGATCGAGTATAACAAAGGCCCCTCATCGAGTATATAACAAAAGGTCCTTATCGAGTATAACAAAATCCCATGATCGAGTATAACAAAGACCCTGATCGAGTATAACAAAGTCCGCTCGAGTATAACAAAGTCCTGATCGAGAATGGTATAGAAAGTCCCTTGCTCGAGGATATCAAAGTCCCTGATCGAGTAATAAAGACCCTCATCGAGTATATAACAAAGTCCATGATCGAGTATAACAGACCTCTGACTGAAATAAAAGTACGTTCCTGATCGAGTATAACAAAGACCCTGATCGAGTATAACAAAGTCCCTGATCGAGCATAACAAAGTTCCTGATCGAGTATAAAAGGCTCCTGATCAGGTATAACAAAGGCCCCTTGATCGAGTATTACAGCCCCTGATCGAGTATAACAAAAGCCCCTGATCGAGTATAACAAAGTCCCCTGATCGAGTATAACAAAGTCCTCACCGAGTATAACAAAGCCCTCTGATCGAGTATAACAAAGTCCCCTGATCGAGTATAACAAAGTCCCTGATCGAGTATAACAAAGTCCCTGATCGAGTATAACAAAGTCCCCTGATCGAGTATAACAAAGGCCCCTGATCGAGTATAAATAAAGGCTCCTATCGAGTATAACAAAATTCCAAGATCGTATAACAAAGAACCCTGATCGAGTATAACAAAGTCCCCTGATCGAGTATATAGCAATTCCTGATCGATTATAACAAAGTCCCATTACTGAGTATAACAAAGCCCCTGATCGAGTATATAACAAAGTCCCCCATCGGAGTATAACATAGTCACTGATCGAGTAAAGCAAAGTCGCTGATCGAGTATAACAAAGTCCTGTAATCGAGTATAACAAAGTCCACTTATCGAGTATAACAAAGGCCCCTCATCGAGTAAACAACGGCCCCTAATCGAGTATAACAGGACCCTGATCGAGTATAACAAAGTCCCTGATCGAGTGTAACTAGGGCCCATCATCGAGTATAACAAAGGCCCCTGATCGAGTATAACAAAGTACCCTGGTCGAGTATAACAAAGTCACCTGATCGAGTATAACAGTCCTCATCGAGTAACAGTCCCTGATCGAGTATAACAAAGGCCCCTCATCGAGTATAACAGAGGCCCCTGATCGAGTATAACAAAGTACCCGGTGGAGTATAACAAAAATCCCAAGATAGAGTATATAACAAAGAACCCTGATCGAGTATAACAAAGTCCCTGATCGAGGTATAACACAGTCACTGATCGAGTATAACAAAGTCCCTGATCGGGTATAACATAGCCACTGATCGAGTATAACAAAGTCCCTGATCGAGTATAACAAAAGGCCCCTCATTGAGTATAACAAAGGCTATTTATCGAGTATAACAAAATACCAAGATCGAGTATAACAAAAGAACCTGAACGAAGGTATAACAAAGTCCCCTGATCGAGTAAAACAAAGTCCCTCATCGAGTATAACAGTACCCTCATTGAGTTTAACAAAGTCCCCTTTTCGAGTATAACAACGCCCCTGAAAGAATATAACAAAGTCCCTCATTGAGTATAACAAAGTCCCTCATCGAGTATAACAAAGTCCGCTGATCGAGTATAACATAGTCACTGATCGGTATAACAAAGACCCTGATCGAGTATAATAAAGTTACCCTAATCGAGTATAGCAAAGTCCACTGATCGAGTATAACAAAGTCCCTGATCGAGAGTATAACAAGGCCCCTCATCGAGTATAACAAAGGCTCCTTATCGAGTATAAGAAAATCCCAAGATCGAGTATAACAAGAACCCTGATCGAGTATAACAAAGGCCTCATCGATTATAACAAAGGCCCTAATCGAGTATAACAAGGCACCCGATCGGGTATAACAAAGTCCCTGATCGAGTGTAACCAAGGCACTTCATCGAGTATAACAAAGGCCCTCATCAGAGTATAACAAAGTCCCATGATCGGGTATAACAAGTCCCTAATCGAGTATAACAAAGTACCCTGGTCGAGTATAACAAAGTCACCTTATCGACTATAACAAAGTCCCTTATCGAGTATAACAAAATCCGAATCGAGTATAACAAAGAACCTGATGAGTATAACAAAGTCCCATGATCAAGTATAACAAAGTCCATGATCAGGTATAACAAAGTCCCCTAATCGAGTTAAACACAGTCACTGATCGAGTATAACAAGTCCCTGATCGAGTATAACATAGTCATTGATCGAGTATAACAAAGGCCCCTCATCAGGTATAACAAGGCTCCTTATCGAGTATAACAAAATCCCAAGATCGAGTATAACAAAGAACCCTGATCGAGTATAACAAAGTCCCTGATCGAGTATAAAAAAGTCACCTGATCGAGTATAGCAAAGTCCCTGATGAGTGTAACCAAGGCCTTTCATCAGTATAACAAAGGCCCTCATCGAGTATAACAAAGTCCCATGATCGAGTATAACAAAGTCCCTAATCAGGTATAACAAAGTACGGCTGGTCAGTATAAAAAGTCACCTGATCGAGTATAACAAAGTACCCGGGTTGAGTATAACAAGTCCCTGATCGAATATAACGACGGCCCCTCATCGAGGTATAACAAAGGCTCGTATCGAGTATAACAAAATCCCAAGATCGGTATAACAAGAACGTGATCGAGTATAGCAAAGTCCCTGATCAGGTATAACAAAGTCCCTGATCGAGTGCAACATAGTCACTGATCGAGTATAACAAATGTACCTAATCAGGTATAACATAGTCACTAATCCAGGTATAACAAGTCCCTAAACAGGTATAACAAAGTCACTGATCAGTATAACAAGGCCCCTCATCGTGTACTAATCAGGTATAACAAAGGCCCTGATCGAGTATAACAAAGTCCCTGATCGAGGTGTAACCAAAGCCCTCATCGAGTATAAAAAGGCCCTCATCAAGTATAACAAAGTAACATGATCGAGAATAACAAAGTCCCTATTCGAGTATAACAAAAGTACCCTCGTCGAGTATAACAAAGTCACCTGATCGAGTATAACAAAGTTGGGTCGAGTATAACAAAGTCCCCTGATCGAGTATAACAAAGGCCCCTCATCGAGTATAACAAAGGCTCCTAATCGTGTATAACAAAATCCCAAGATCGAGTATAACAAAGAACCTGATCGAGTATAACAAAGGCCCTCATCGATTATAACAAAGGCCCTAATCGAGTATAACAAAGGCCCTGATCGAGTATAACAAAGTCACCTGATCGAGTATAACAAAGTCACCGGGTCGATAACGAAGTCCCTGATAAGTGTAGTAAGGCCTCATCGAGTATAACAAAGGCACTAATCGAGTATAACAAAGGCCCTGATCGAGTATAACAAAGTCCCCTGATCGAGTGTAACTAAGGCCCCCCATCGAGGTATAACAAAGGCCCCTCATCGGGTATAACATAGTCACTGATCGAGTATAAAAAGTCCCTGATCGAGTATAACAAAGGCCCCTGATCGAGTATAACAAAGTCCCCTGATCGTGTATAATAAGGCCCTCATCGAGTATAACAGTACCCTCATTGAGTATAACAAAGTCCTTATCGGTATAAAAAGCCACCTGAAAGAATATAACAAAGTCCCCTCATCGAGTATAACAAAGTCCCTAATCGAGTATAACAAAGTCCCTGATCGAGTATAACATAGTCACTGATCGAGTATAACAAAGACCCTGATCGAGAGTATAATAAAGTCCCTGATCGAGTATAACAAAGTCCACTGATCGAGGTATAACAAAGTCCCTGATCGAGTATAACAAAGTCCCTGATCGAGGTATAACAAAGGTCCCTCATCGAGTATAACAA
>NW_024722227.1:21313015-21486036 GCF_018991925.1 Homarus americanus | reverse complement strand
GCTGGCTAGGCCAGTTCCGGAGAGCATTCACACAGACAAGACGTTCCGCTGGGTCCATCAGAAATAGCCACGTGGCCTAGTCACCTGTGCAGCGCTATTGCAGTATAACAAGTAAGTCTCATCAGATTCAGACAGGGTTAGATAGGGCAGTGATAAAGTAAACTAGAGCTAACAGTGAGTTCATTTGTGTTTCCTGGCCAGAACCCACTTGACTGGAGTTGACCGGAGTTGACTGCGAGAGATTGACTGCCGTTGATGATTGAGGGTGGCGATTGTCGCCATTGACCGATCAGTGTAGGCCTGTCACTGTTTAGCGGGGTAGCAAAGGATCTTGAGTGAACGAGTGCTCCCAACAACTAACACGACACGGACCAGCATCAGCAGGGTGATCAGTTCTACCACCCGTGCACAACCCCACATGTCCCGAGCAGCTAGTGAAACCCTCTTGCTAACGGAAGCTAAAGTTTCTCAACTGCGCAAGGTCTGATTGGCTCACTCTTCCTGCCCATGGACGCCAGAGTACGCTGAGGCTATCTGAGTATATTAATGGTCACACACTGAGACCGTGAGTCTAGGACTCTAGGAGATACCTAGAGAACATTTTATCTTCCTTATCATGTAAGCACACCATTCCTCAGACTGATATTATCTTGACGTGTGTAGTTTAATATTTTTAAATAATTTTGATAGTAGTGTTTGAATGTTTGTGCCAGTAAGTGGAACCAGAGTGATACTGTGATTTGATTCTTTAATGCCTCTAATTCTTCATAATTCTGATCTCAGGTATAACCTTGTTCCAGAGCAGTGGTTAGGTTAGGTTAGGAAGTGTACACCTGTTGGGGTGCTATAATTTTGTTGAGTGATATTATTTTGCGGAAAGCCCTTAGGCCTATTCATTGTAGAATATTTAATTTCTTATCTTTTATTACCATTCTCAGTGACTGATATTATTTTGTTGAAGACCCTTAGGCCTATTCATTGTGGGATATTTAATTTCTTATTTTTTAGTACCATTTTCCTAAGTGACTGATATTATTTTTAGAAAGCCCTTAAGGCCTGTTCATATGTAATTAACATTTCTAATACTTTAAATTTATTGTTGCCTGTGTTTCTAATAATTTCTATGTCATGTATAACTTTTATTCCCAGAGTAGTGGTTAAAGTTTAAGGTTAAGAGGTGCGATATTGGTGTACCATTATTTGATTGTGTTTGTAGTGTTGAGGAATATAAGGTTCAATTTTACAGTGTGTCTCATTCATCCCAGTCACAGACGCTATCCTTCCACGGGTCACGGACAGTTCATTTTGTGTAGTAGATTTATGTTCTTGTGCTGGTTCGATTTTTCAAGGCGCTTCCACTGCCTTTACCATCTATTAAATTTTAATAAACCCCAAGTCAAGTGAGAAATTAAAGTCCAGCAAATTCCGACCGGTTACAAATGGTAGCAGAGCGTAGTTATTTTTATTTCGTGACTGATAGTTCTGTGGTTGGGATAATGAGCGTAATCATGGAGTGGATGGAAACGGTAGAGAGTGTGACCTCAACTCTACTCATGCTCGCTATGGGGAATGGGTTTGTTGTGGTTGACGGTGCGGGGTTACTCGGAGAAAAGGAGGAGCATGCTTGTTTTCGTCCGATCATATATATATATATATATATATATATATATATATATATATATATATATATATATATATATATTGTTGTACAGTGCTAAGGTTACAAGGAGATGAGTAGTTTGCTCAGAGGTCGGGGGAGAGGAGCTTTCTGGGGAACTGGTTGGTGAGGCGCTGTGAGGTCTTGCTGGTCCAGTACGTCAGTGGTCTCCTGATGATCACTATCGTAGCTAGGGGGGGCAGGGGGCGGTCCGCCCCGGGCGGCACACTTTGGGTCTGCTCATCACCCATATCTGCAGCTACTGGAGACGTTAATCCATCCCTTGTATCGGCGGCAAGTTAATCCTTGTCGTGTCTGACCTAACACCTGACCCACATCATCACGGCCACGTCATGAGCTAACCCTCTGCTATGCGCCCCACCCCTCCCCGCCACACACACAACCTGTAACCTGTTGAGGATTAAGAAAACAACTTCAAACAAGTGCCAGTGAGCCCATGTGTGGGGTCAGGTGTTAGGTCAGAACTTGACCAACACTGAGCGGGTTCAGGTACATTCAGGAGCTGCATGAGTATTTGCCAACAGTGCGTGACAGAGACGTGACCGATCGCCCGGAGGCGAAGAGCCGATCTTTTGGTGAAGAAGATAAATGAAAAGGAAAAGTAATCAGAGACGTGACCCATCGCCCAAGCGCCTAAAAGCCTACCAGCATAAGAGGATAAAACTAAAAAAAAAAAACTATAAAGTTTAAGTATGTTGGTGTGTATTTAAAGCATACTATATTTGAGTATGTGAAAGAAAAATATAATGGTACACAAACTATTTATATATATATATATATATATATATATATATATATATATATATATATAATGAGTGAGTCACTGTGCAATATGTATTTTTGTGGCACGGGGGGCTGGCAAACTCAAGGGCCGCCTGGAGGCACACACTCTAGCTACGCCCACTGCTGATGATGATGATGATAATGAAGTAAAGTGGCAAATGACTTTGCACTGGGAAAGAAGAGAAGAGAGAGAAGAAAGCATAGAACGGGAAGAAAAGTGGGAGGATAGATAGCAGGTGGGCTGTCCACCTGGAGAGGATGAAATGTGGGTGGTGGCCACACGCAGACACGCCTGTCCCATCAAGGAGGAAGGTGAGGGAGGAAGCTAAGCTAGCTAGGTATTCATTATTAGGGTGAATTTATGTTTGTTGGATGGTGGTGTCATTTGTTCACATACAGATATATGTGTAAAGTGGGTCTTGTTCCACTATGTCAGCATGGAGACTCCTGGCCAACCAGCTGTGCGTTTTAGTAGTCTTTCTTTTAACTGGGAGAATAATGGGTCCTCCATCTCTTCAAGTTTGCTCCATATTCTCTGTGCTTGGCTGTGTGTACGTATGTTCAGTGGTTCGATATTAAATAACCGTGAAGTTCTTGTATTTTGTGGTGTATGGCGGGAGTTGCTTTGATGCTCTACGGATAGCTTTGTTTTGTATTGATTGAAGTTTAAGTTTGGCTGGATTTGCTGCTCGTGTTGGAGTGGTATTGGTGGATACTCTAGGTGAGGGAGCGGACGTGCTTTGTATAGATGTAGTTGAATTTTGGTATCCATTTTGCTGAATCTTCGTAGTTTCGTGAGTTGTGATTGGGAGGAACAACGTAGTCAGGTGTGCCTTACGTACAGCCCGCGCGTCGCCTCGCCACCGCATTCCCCAAGATACCGACATGACTAGGTATCCATAGGAATGTCACAGGACGGCCTTCATCCTGAAGTGTGGATGTTAACCCTCGTATTCGGAGGATGAGGTCCTTATTTTCCCCAGATCCAAATGCGATCCCGTCGAGAGCAGACCTGGAATCGCAGCAGACAAGCAAGGGGCAGAAACCATCTGCTTCTTCCTCAGCGAGAAGGGCAGCAAGGAGGGCTATTAGTTCAGCCTGAGTGGAGGATGCCCCGTCAGAAACTCTGAGAGACAGTTTGATAGGCTCAGGGGCATGAGGACGGGAGATGTAGACACCAGCCCCGGCCCTACCTGTAGCGGGGTCAACAGAACCATCAGTGTAGAGGACGACCCTACCTGGGGACCAGTGAGCGATCCTGGAGAGGTGGTATTTGCAGAGAATAACAGGGTTCACCTGGGATTTCGGGAGCGGTCCACCGAGGGCAATCACTTCAGGTTGAAAATCCAGCCAGGGAGAAGGAGACGAACCAACAGCAGGGGTGACAACAATATCAGGCAGGAGGTCGTGTTCCTGAAGGGCTCGGATGAGTGACCCTCGCCACTGTCTTCTAGATGGAGGTCGGTCTCGAACAGCAGTAGTCAAGTTGGTTTGGACATAGTTGCCCCTAGGATCCCGTAGAATGGAAACGGCAGTTTTTAGGTAAAACTCCTGGACACGATCCTGTAAGGGGGAAAGACCAAGTTCGTTATATAGAGAAGTAGAGCGTGTCCACTGAGGAGCCCCAAGGATGATACGAGCAGCTTTCCTCTGGATAACTTCGAGACGGTTGACAGCAGTCCGACTAATGTTGACGAGGGCAGGGGCGGCGTAGTCGACACAGGAACGAACAAAAGACTTGTACATGGTGAGAAGTACAGGGATGCTGGCACCAAGGGAACCCCTGCACATGGTAGAGAGGGGAGCGAGACGCCGAAAACATATGTCTCGAAGATAGCGGACTTCAGGGATCTGACAACGTGTGCGAGTTACATACACACCCAGGTATTTTGTCTCATTAACCCAGTCCAAGGGCGTTCCTGATAAGAAAAGGGGTGGAGGTACAACACGACCGTGCCACATGGCTTTTGTTTTCGCAGTTGAAAGAAGGAAACCAAGTGAATCACACTCTCTGGAGACCAGATCAAGGGCTTCCTGCATGCTGAGGTAGTCAGGGGCTTGGAGGAGGACATCGTCGGCATATCCTGAGTGGACAACTTCTGTCGGCCACGGGAGTGATGCAATGGAGTGCATGAGAGTGTTAAACAAGGTGGGACTCAGGACTCCACCTTGAGGGGTGCCGAGGTTCATTTCTTGAACAGGAGACATAGAGCCTTCAACGCGAACCCGGGCCTGACGTCCAGTGAGGTAAGAGGCGATCCATTGTAGAAGTCTCCCTTTAACCCCTAACCGTGCAAGTTCAGCTAAAATGAGGGCAGGCTGAGCCGTATCAAAGGCTCCCTTGATATCAAGGAAGACGGAGACGCGGGCAGTCTGATTGCAATAAAAGGAAGCAATGGAGTGTGCTGTGCTGCGATGTTGAATGAAACCATTGAGGGAGTTGTGGAAGCCGCCTATGGTGTGAAGAAGGCGACGATGGAGTACCCTCTCCATCATCTTGCAAACACAGGAGGTAAGACTAATGGGTCGATATTTCCCAGGATCTCCCGGCTTAGGGATGGGGATAATAGTGGCATTTTTCCAGTTGGACGGGAGAACCCCATGTTCATAAGACATATTGTAGAGAGCAAGCAAGGGGCCGTTAGGAATATTAGTACAGGCGTTGAGGACGGAGTAGGTTATCTGATCATCCCCAGGAGAGGTGTCTTTTCTAGAGCGACGAGCACTGTCAAGCTCGAACTGTGTGATGGGATGATCAGTGGGGGCAGGGGAGGTAAGAGCAGCACGAACAACAGGCTCAGACGCATCGATGCGGGCCTGCACTGCCTCCTGCATTGGATCTGGAAGTGCCTCAGGGGAGGAAGCTCGTGCCCAGTCCTCCATTAAAGAGCAGGCAAGGGAGGCGGGGTCAGGGTGGGGAGGAGGCCTCCGTCGAGTACCCCGTATAGCATTAATCCGATTCCATACATAAGAGGGTGACGACTGGAACGATAGAGATCCCGTGAAGGATAGCCAGTCCGCCTCACGTATCCGACGGCGCTCCTGAGTTGCAAAGGAGCACCAATTTTTGAAGTCTTCCCAGTCCTCTGGAGACCGAGACCTCCGTATGGCAGAGTGGAGATCACGGGTTACCTGCCGGAGATGTCTCATGGCAGGGATACGATACCAGTAGTTGGTGGCACTTCTGGGGTGACGGGGAGGGCGTGGAGGGGTAGCGCGATTGACAGAGTCAAGGGACTGAGGGACAACATAGGAATCCGCCCAGGTAGAAAGGTATTGGGTAAAGGGAGGAACAGCATCTTGTGTGAGACGAAGGCGAGGGGATCGATAAGGAGTTGATGTCGGGGCAGAGAAGGAGAGCCTGAGATGGGTAGTAACGGCAAGATGGTCACTATACAGAGCAGGCTCGGTGCAGACGGTAGGATGAAAGGAAGTATGACCGTTCAATAGTAAGCCAACATCAAGGAAACTATGGGGGAGGCGAGTAGGATCGTCAGGACAAAGAAAGCGAACATCATCATCCCCATTAAGAAACTGTGAGAGATGTGATCCATTAAGGGTACATGGAGTGGGATGATCCGGAGTAAGAGTGGGATGGCGGGCATTAAAGTCGCCAAGAACAATAGTGGGAACCCCATCATGGAGGTCGTGAAGAACCTGGGGGTCCAGAGAATCACTCTTGAAATGAACATTGACTACACGAAGGGTCCGGTCACCAAGAGTAAGGGAGACAGAAAGTAATTCAGACGGGGGTCCATGTGAGTCAGGTGAAGGGAGACGAACAGATGGAATGGTGTTACGCACAAGGGTGAGGAGGCCACGAGCCTGCCCACGGTACCGAGGCAGGGTGTAAACAGAATAGCCAGAGAGGCGGAGTGGAGTAACATCGTCTGTGATGGTTTCCTGAAGTAGAGCAACATCTACTTGATGGGAGAGCACAAACTGGGCGAGGTCTGTCCGGCGAGGTCTAAGTCCCTGGATGTTCCATTGTAAGAAGAGGAGGGAACGGCCTCCGGTGTGAGATGAGTCGGAGGGGCTAGACAGGGCTCCAGAGGAGGTACCAAATTCTGTTGAGAGAAATGGAGAGGGAGGAGTGGGAGAGCGAGGGATGGATCCTCCATCTCGGGAGATGGAAGGAGGCGGGTCATCAGGGCTTGCAAAGTGCGCCCCTGTTGGGTCAGGGTGTCCAGAATGAGTTGTTGTTGCTTCTGCAATGTCGCAATTGTTTTCACAAACAAGTCGAGTTGGGCTGAGAGAAGGTTGATTTGCTTGGAGTGGCGATCCAGACGGAGAGTGATTGTTTCCATAGAACCAACTTGGTGTACCTGTGCATGAGCTGGAGGTGGCGGCGAGGATTGCCGAGGGCCCGACTGGGCATGTGGTGGTGGTAGCGACGGAGAGGGACGGTGAGGGTTCAGTTGAGTAAGAGGTGGTGGTGCTGGTGAGAGACAGCGGGGGTCCGGGTGGGCAGGAGATGGTGGTGACTGTGTGGCAGGGCCGGCAACGACCTTGTTCCAAGAACGGTAGGGAGAGGGAGGGAGGGGAGAAAGGATGGGTGGTAGGGGTGATGGAGGGGGTGGTAGAGGAGAGGAGATCAATGGGAAATCCTTGGTGGATGGAAGAGGCGGTGGTGGATAGGATTGAGGTTTGGTTGACAGGGGCTTCGTCAGAGACGAGGGCGGTGGTACAAGGTAAGTTTTCCCCGGGCGAGTGCCAGGACGCTGTGGGCAATTGGCATTCCAGGCGTGGTGACTGCCATGGCAATTGACGCACCGTGGAATAACTGGGATTTTGTTCTGAATTTTCGATTTGCATTCCACTGTGTCGTGAGGACCTGCACAGAAACCGCAGGCGACCATCCTCGTGCACTCCCAGGTGCGGTGTTTCCACGATTGGCAACGACCACAGATTTTCGGGGTTCCGATAAATCGGTCGAGAGGACAGTTGTGAATTGGTCCTACATTCACCTTCGGGGGGAGGGGGCCCACCCACCAGCCGATGAGTTCGTTGGATGGACGTTTGGAGACCGGGTTGATGCGGCGTTCCATGTCCAGTAGTTGTGGGAGAAGAGGGCGAAGATCGTCGATAGGGATCTCCCAGGGTACGTGGCGAACCATTACCTTGGTACGACGAGTTTCTGGGGTGATGATGGTGAACTTCAGCATCACCTCCCCCTGGGGAGCAGGAAAGCCCACCTGAGTGAGCAGGCGTACCGTCTCGTCCATTTGTGTGGTGACTATCACGGCTGTGGGACCTCGGCGGAGGCGAAGTGTTGAGTCCTGAAGTGGAGAGCAGTGACGGAAGAACCAGGTCGTCCGTGTGCTCAGAGGCAAGTCCCGAGGGAAGGCGAGACGACGAAGGCGCGACGGGGCAGGGAGACAAAGGGAATCCCCTATGTCCATCGTCGGCGGAGGGTCGGTCATTGAGCCACATGTAGGCTCACTTGGGGACCCCGATGACAGGAGTCCACCCTCTACAGCCCCAGAAGGGGTGCAAGGGGGAGCCGTGGCCCCTGCTGGAGACCCTGACTTCTGAGGTTTCTGCTTCTTCTTTGACGTGTCTTCAAGAAGAAAGTCGTCAGCATCACTGTCACCTACTGCCGCCGTTTCCAACGAACGGGAGCGTTTAACGGCGGGCATAGGGCACGTTGGTAACACTGCAGTCAGGTGGAGTGGTAATGACGTCACACTATCACATTGCGCATGCGCAAACTTGAAAAACTTTGCTCAGAGGGATCGGGTGGTAGGACCAGATGTTTTATCCCCAAAAAATGACAAACTCCAAAAGTAACAAAAAAATATATGCCACTGTGCTGATAACTGGGTCTTACTATAGTTGTCTGCACAGGCTGGGATTGGTAGACGCGCTGAATTCGTCAGAAATACGAATTTTAAGGAGCAGTCTCTTACAGCCTTTGTTGACACTACGCACGCATGCGCGTTGATCTCTTCTGAGTTGCACTGTTCCATTTCCATGGTATCCCTTACTTTAATAGTTCATGCAGAGGGGCTAAAACTGATGAAAGTCCACTCAAGAACTTTGAATAATACTGTATCATACCTAGGAAAGCTTTCAATTCACTGACATTTTTTGGCGAAGGTAAATTTATTATGGCTCCTACTTTATCTTCTACAGGTCTCAGCCCTTCTACATTCACTTTGTAGCCAAGATAAGTTACTTCTTAGCTAGGAATGAACATTTGCTCTTGTTGAGCCTGACATTGTGTGCCAACAATCTTTCGAAAACTGTGGCTAGGGTTTTGACATGATTTTGGATGTCACTGTCAACAATAAGGACATCATCCTGAAAACATAACACATTGGGAAGACCCACAAGAATTTTGTCCATGATGCACTGAAATAACTTTGGTGTACTTTTAACACCATAAGGCAACCTTTTGAACTTATACAATCCTTTATGAGTGTTGATAGTAAGGTACTGTTGACTTTCAGCATCAACAGAGACCTCAGCAAATGCTTGGGACAAGTCTAACTTAGTGAAAATGGTTCCACCTGTTAGTGCAGCAAACAAATCTTGAGATGTGGGTTAGGGATATTGCTCATCCTCAACAGCTTGATTAATGGTAACTTTATAATAACCACATAGTCTAACAGATTTATCAGCTTTAGGTACAATTACTATTGGAGCAGCCCAATTGCTTTTGGCGGTTTTCACAATAATGCCCTCACTCACAAGTCTGTCTAATTCCTTCTCAACCTCACCTTTCAATGCATAAGGAACAGGTCTGGACTTAGCATATATGGGTGTAACATCTTTGTCAATGGTGATATGAGCTTCATAACCCTTCATACCATCCTGTCCCTTTACAAATAAAATCTTGTATTTTTCAAGCAAATTTCTCATGACCTGGAATACTGTTACACATTCTAACACTAAATATCTCCTTCCAGTCCATCTCAAGTTCACACAACCAGTTCTTACCTAACAAAGTTGGTCTATTCACATAACTAGCTATAATTAATGGCAACTTTAAATTCTGATTTTTGTACTTTACCTCACACTCTAATTTACCTTCTGTGTTCAAAATCTCTCCAGTATAAGTTCTCAACTTGACACCTGAGTCTTCTAAAGGCACATGCGCAAATAGTTTCTCATACATATCTTTACTCATTATGGAGAAATCAGCTGCAATATCCACTTCCATGGTTACAGGTGTGTCATTAATACACAAGTCCACATTATACCTATGTTTAACTTTCTCTTCATGACTGGTGTAAATAGTAAACACATGGGCACTCTCATCATTATCAGATACAAAATTACTAACACTCTCATGAATACTGTTTTTCATTTCCTTCTCTCCACCTTCAACGGCATATACTCTACCTTTATCACTTCTACAGGCAGGAGCAATATGTCCAATACGTTGACATTTGTAACATTTTGAATTCTTGAACTTACACTGAAAGCTTTCATGATTCCCTCGGCACCTCTTACATTTTAAATCAGCATGTGTTCCTTGTTTTGTGGCATAATTCTTCCTTTTAGCTACAGTTACTTTACACACTGAGCCACTACTGCCAACTGTTTCACTACCAGCAATGGGAACAAATTCTCTGGTGTTTTTCTCAGCCAATTCCATGCTTGTAGCTATCTGACATGCACTTTCAAAAGTTAAGTTAGTGGTGTTCATTAACTTATTCTGTATTTTTTCATAATTCTGGCCTATTACAAACCTGTCTCTTAGAGCTCGGTTCAAGAACTGTCCAAAGTTACGGTGAATGGATAACTTCTTCAAAGCTACTATATAATTACTTACTGATTCATCTTTACCTCTATCTCTGGTGCCAAATCTGTAACTTTCAGCGATCTCAAGTGGAGCAGGGTCAAAATGTTGCTTCAGAATCTTGGTAATCTGAATCAGTGAGGAATCTCTGGGCTTGTCTGGTACCAGCAAATTGACCAGAGTAGAATAAACATTAGCTCCTACCAGGGTTGTTATGATTTAAATCAAATGATTTAAATCAAATGATTTAAATCGATTTAAATCTGAGTAAAAAAATCATGATTTAAATCAAAATGATTTTTTAATAATAACTGTTTTCTCTTTTTATTCTACATGATTGAAAAGTATATGCAATGCAGCAGGCTAATAACATCAATACGATTAAAATGCTAAGACCAGGATATGTTCCACCTAATAGACATCAAATTGGAGGGTCTCTTTTGGATCAAGCCTAAGATTCAGTGATTAAGAATTATTCAGAAGAACTTAGTGGGAAAACAGTTTGCATGGCCATGGATGGATGGAGTAATGTCCATAATGAGCCTATAGTATGCATAACTTTAACAGCGGACAACCGTATTTATCTTGTTGACTCTATAGACACACAGCTGAATATCTGTTGAAATTAGCTGAATGTGCTACAAAAAAGTGTGAAGACAAATTTGGATGCAGAGTAAGAAGCTGTGTAACAGATAATGCTGCTAATATGGCAAAAATGAGAAGTGAATTCGGACAAGATAAATCCATGATAACATATGGTTGCTCTGCACACCTGTTAAATTTGCTTTCACAAGACCTGCAAATCAAGAACATTAAGGAGCATGTGGGGTTCAAGATGTTTGGTTCACACTCAGGATGGGATGGAGAAAGGAAACTCACAATGTGCTCTCAATATACATGTTGTATTGGATGTACAATGCAGCTTGGTGCTGGGAAGGCAGCATGGTTACAAGCGTGATGTAGAGAGAGCTGGTTGGTGAGGACGCTCAGAGAAGGACAGCTTGTGGGTCGCCATGCTCGCCAGCGGGAGAGAGGACCGCCAGGCAGGCGGAGGAGGAGGTGTTGCTGGCTGCGGCTGTAGGTAGAAAGAGAGAGATCACCACGAGGTCAGGTCTTAAATAGCGGGGGTAGGCGTGGCTTAGCAGTTGACCCCCGCTCCGTGGTGTATGGCGGCGCTGGTTGACCTAGACCACGAGGCATACACTGGGGAATTGGTGGGGTCGGCTAGGCAGCGACATACAGCGTTTGTAGGGGAGAATTCCACTACAAGCACATTACTGAAATCATTAAGTACTTCAGAAATCATTAAGTACTTCAGAAATCATCACATCCCAGGATTTTTGTATAGAAGAGTAGGAGGAACAATGCTAGTAATGCCATTAGACACACGATGGAACACAGTGACAGATTCTATTGAATCTTATTTAAAGAACTAGGAGACCCTTGTCAAAGTGTGCAAAGAAAATAGTGAAGACATTGATAAGAAAATTGAAAGGAAAGTTAATGATATGGCATTAAAAAGAACTGCAGAAGACAATTTAGAGAGACTTAAGCCTATTGCTGTGGCATTGGACTGTGTCCAGAGAGAACATACCCTATTAAGGGGTTCGACTAATTACCCAAATGTACCCAAATGTACCCAAATATAGCCGGAATGAAGTCAAATAATGGTCCTAGATGAATAAATCGGACGGCCAATCACTTCTCGACTAGTATTTGGTGTCAGAAAGTCACAAAAAATTGGAAAACTTACTTTAATCTGAGTTAATAGCCCGCGTGCATGTACCGACGGAGCGAGGAATTACCCAAATGTAGTCGCAATGAAGTCAAATAATGGTCCTAGATGAATAAATCGGACTGCCAATCACTTCTCGACTAGTATTTGGTGTCACAAAGTCACAAAAAATTGGTAAACTTAATTTAATCTGAGTTAATAGATCGAGTGCATGTACCTAACCTAACCTAACCTAACCTCGACTAGTATTTGGTGTCACGAAGTCAAAAAAATTGGTAAACTTAATTTAATCTGAATTAATAGATCAAGTGCATGTACCTAACCTAATCTAATCTAATCTAACCTGACCTGACCTAACCTAACCTAACCTAACACAACACAACTCAGATTAAATTAAGTTTACCAATTTTTTTTTACTTTATGACACCAAATAATAATCGAGAAGTGATTCACAGCCCGAATTACACTTGTACGACCATCATTTGACTTCATTGTGGCTACATTTGGCTACATTTGGGTAATTCCTCGCTCCGTCGGTACATGCACGCGCTCTATTAACTCAAATTTAAGTAAGTTTTCCAATTTTTTGTGACACCAAATACTAGTCGAGAAGTGATTGGCAGTCCGATTTATTCATCTAGGACCATTATTTGACTTCATTCCGGCTATATTTGGCTACATTTGGGTACATTTGGGTAATTAGTCGCACCGCTATTAAGTGATGCTGTAGAAATCTGGGTAAAACTGAAAACTGATATTAAGGAGTATTTAACAGATAAGAAGGATATGGATAATTTTGAAAAAAAAAAGAATCAAAGTAGCATTGACACCTGCCCATTTTCTAGCTAATGTGATAGATCCAAGGTATCAGGGCAGACATCTGACTCCTGAGCAGTGAGACACTGCAGAACAGTATGTGTGCGAGTCTCTTCCACATTTCCTTTCAACATTAATGTCCTTCCATGGAAGAAGTGCACCATTTAAAGAGGTCTATTTTGGTAAAGATGTTGTAAAATCTCTCTCACCCCTTGCTTGGTGGCAGTATTTTGCCAATGATATGACAGAAAATGTAATGGATGTTCCTAGGCAATTATTTACAGCTGTTGCATCATCAGCAGGGGTTGAGAGAATTTTTTCCACATATGGATTTTTACACTCAAAGGTAAGAAATCGCCTAGGACAGGAAAAGGCATCTAAGCTTGTCACATTACATGAGCATTTCTTTTTCAATGTTCAACTAAGCTAATTTAAATGTTTTGAACTATTTTTGTTGTTTACAGAATGAGAATATTATGTTGACTTGAAGTTATTACCGGTAATTCTTAATACACTATATCCTACAAATGTAAGAAAATAAACTTGTTACCAGTATTATTTTTTTTACAAAATGAGAATATTATTCTCTTGACTTGAAGAAGTTAAGTTTTTAATTTTTGAAACAGTGTAATCCAATAAGAGCATTTGTTAAATTTCATTATTACGCTTGGATTTGTGCACTCAAATGTAAGATATGTTACCAGTTTTCTTTTATTTTACAAAAAGAATATTATTGTGTTAAATTCCATTGGTACATCTACTGCATAAATATCTTAATGCCAATTTTCTGTTTATTATCCTGAATAAGCTTTGGATGAAAAATACTGGGGTTTTTTTTTTAAATACTATTTTAAGGCAATTAGTAAAAAAAATTAAAAAAAATCGATTTAAATAAAAAAAAACCGATTTAAATCAAATAAATCGATTTTTTTTATTTAAAAAAAAATCATGATTTTTTCCAACCCTGGTTCCTTCCTCTTTCAAAAAGATTGCTTTCCTTTTCTTTTCAAGGGCCTTCTTCTTCTGAGCATCACCGCCGTCATCCATTAATTCATTTGCCAGAAAGAAGAAGTCCATTCTCTCACAATATGATGTAAATTCTTCCTTGTCTGCATCATACTCCCCCAATCTTCCCATGTATCCGATGATGCCTGGCATGGTTGCTCTCTTCTATAGTAAGCTTTGTCAGATCAAACTATGCCAGTAGAAAAACATACATCTCTAGGGTTATGATTTGTAAAATGTAAGGATGCATTATCGCCTGAGGGACTATATTAGAGACTGCACATGATGTTACTGTCTACTTTAAATGTATCATCAGTTCTCTGAGCATGAAAGCTTTGGTCTTGGCGGGAGGTGTAGTGAGGGGTTGTCAGACCACAGCTTACATCGCGAGGAAAGCCAGACTTGACCCGACATTAGCCGAGGTCAAAAGTATAGGGTAACTCTGCGGTTGACCAAGGATTGTAAATCAGCCTAGCTCCCCTCCCATGTGACATGTGGCCCCAACAAAACATGTAAGAAGGCACCAGCCGACTCTCTTCCAATATACAATAACCTACTCTCTGAACAAAGGCCGGACCTGACCTCACATTAGCCAGGTCAAATGTAACCCTTGGAGCCCAACTCAAGGGGCCACAAATCAACCAGGGCCTCTCGTGTCACACGGCCCCACCTGATGACTTCTCCTTACATCTCAGAAACTCCAGTCTGACCCGACGTTTGGGAGGTCAAGTGTAGGGGAACTCTCACGGTTGCTCTCCCAATATACACACGGCCCCACCTGATGACTTTCCCAGATAGTTCTGAAAAGTCCAGACCTGACCTCACATTTGCGAGGTCAAATGTAAGGAGACCCTTCGCCGCCCCCCCCCCGGCCAGCTGAACCTGACGGCTCGCATCCCAATATATAGGACGTCCTGGTCCTCCCTCGGGGATTCGCAGAGAGAGAGTTGTCTTGTAACAAGGTGGCCAGCTACTACACCACCAGGCCTGCTCGAGAGAAGTCAAGGGCCGGAGGCAAGTCGCCTCCGGTCAGGACCGAGACTTCCCTCCGGCGCCCAGCTAAGCAGTCTCCCATAGAGACAACCCAGGACTACCTGCTAGGCCTCCCCTAGGTCACGTGAGTGTTTGTCAGAGCTTTCCATGGGATGAGTTACCTACGTGGGAAGTGTATTCATTTCATGTTCGTGTCCGAGAATCAGAGTGTCTAGTAACGTAATATGATGTCCTAGTAACGTAAATATAATGTCCTAGTAACTTCAATAGAAGGTGTTATTAATGTGTCCATGTCATGTTCGTAATTAATAAAGACTTGTAACGAAGCAGTGTTTGAGAAGTCGCCTTTAAGAACGTAATAGATGTGTATTGACGTGTAAGACACGACCAGTGTACGATAAGAGTAAATAACTATCACGGCCACGCTACCAAAATCTTCCTCTCTTTATACTCTTATACTATCAATATTCTATTTATATGTAATCTTCTTCTTGTGAGATTTGTCTCATTACACTTCACTTAAATTCTCCAGGTTCAAAGTAGCCTTCCCTTCAGTGGTCACTATCTTCTCTTCAAGGAGTTCACAAACACTTTGTGAATCCCATCCTCATCGCCAGTGTAGTATCTTGCATTATTTAATGGGAGAATGACAAGTCACATGGTCGGTCTAGCTGGGGTGTTTATTCTCTCTTGTTCGTTACTACGTGCCTAACACATTTTGTGTTTACACAAGCCTAAACACTTTCTGACTTTGGTAAGAAGTAACATAATATATAATGTATATATAATCAATAAATGCAGCATATAAACATCCATATATATAACAGTAGGTCTCCTCTTTTTCCACTGCTTCAGAGTCCTCCCTTGGTGCATCAACCTCAGTCATATCCTCAGATTGCTCCCCCTCTCCTGTCAAGTCCAATTCTGCTAAAAGGGAACAGTGCTCTTCTTCCTTGTTCATGGGCGGGTTCCCTGGATCGGTACGGTCCCGAGTTCTTCCAGGATCTCCGGTCGGATCCTCGGCAGGGGTAGGTGACAGCTCCTCAGAGTCTTTCCAGGTGTACTGACCTGGCCCATATATTTTTTTAATTTTATTTATTTTTATTTATTTTTTATGTTAAGGTGGGGAAATGATGGAAGGCATGCTGGCCTTAAGGCACAGCCAGACATGGAGTATAGAGAAGTCACGACAGATAGTCATGGGGGAAAGGTTGGAAAAGAAGTTTAATGAGTTACACAGAGAGGGACGACACCTCTTGTTTTACATATCACAGAGTTTATTGGCTAACTAAGCTAACCTAGGATTTAGGGTGAGGTTGCACAATGGTAGCTTTGGTTTACAATGACTAATTTGATGTTACACTCACATGATTATTAAATGTTACACTCACATGATTATTAAAATCTTATTACTGTACAGTACTATACGTTATGGACTCACTAGATTGTGACTTGTTAAATGTGATCTTATATCATTTGTGGTACTGCCACAGATAATTGGCGTGGACTACCTTCGGCTGAGCCTTTCTTCTTCCCCTGATCCGGTAGGTCACATCTGAAAGACGTTCCACTGCAGTGTATGGTCCTTCCCATGGACTCTGCAACTTCGGTGACTGACCTTCTTCAGCAGAGGCTTATACAGCCACACCTTATCACTATCCTTGTAACAGACTTGGCTTGCTTTGACGTCATGGCTGCGCTTCATCACTTCACCTGAGAACTCCAGAGCTCCTCGAACTTTACGGTGGACCTCCATCAACCTTTCCTGGAGATTTTTGACGTAACTGGTGGTTTTGTCAGGAAGTTCTTCATCTGGTAGTCTTCCTGTCAGCAGGTTCACTGGCAGCCGCAGTTCGTGACCCAGCATCAGTTTTGCTGGTGTGTATCCAGTTGACTCGTGGGCAGCCGACTGATATGCCATCAGCAGAGCAGGCAGCTTCTGGTCCCATTCTGTCTGCCCCTCAACGCAGTACTTGACCAGTTCTTGTCCCAAGGTCCAATTAAACTTTTTCACCATTCTGTCCGGCTGTGGCTTAAGTGAAGTAGTCCTAGTCTTTTTTTTTTATCATATTTGCCACTTATCAGCTCACTAGCCATTTGGGCGGTCTATCCAGTGTTAGTACAGAAGGAAACCGGGACCGTGAAACCTGTAGGGTCACACTGGATAACACCCTTCTCACGTGTGTCTGGGCCAAGGCTCGAACCCTTGACATATTGGTGAGAGTTATGCGTGTTACCACTGTACCACCAACACCCCTTATGCCCAACAGTTTACACCACTTACAGAACACAGCTGACTCAAAGTTTCTGCCCTGGTCTGAGTGCAACTTGTGGGGCACACCAAACCAGCAAAATAACTGGTCAACCAGCACCCTGACAACATAATACTCCTTCATATGGATCCTGATGCCTTTCTACAAAACTCACTGGGTTACACCAACCCCAACTGTAACTATTACTTTCCTGACTCTCCCGAGTTTAGTTCTAGTCTTTTACTACCCCATTCCTTCTCCTTGATTAGCAATAACATCAGCAGTATTCCCCTTCATCTAGATACCTTTTTAGATCATTGTTTATCTTCTATTGCCCACAAATTTGATGTACTTGGGTTCTATGAGACCAAACTCACTAACGATATTGAACATTTGTATAACATTCCTAATTATAATAGACACTGCATCAACACGTCACAACACAGTCGTGGTGTCGCCCTATATGTTGATATCAGGTATAACACTTCTGTAAGAGATGATTTAAAGGTTCAGGAGGAGTACATGGAGAGTGTTTCATTGAATTACGTAACGACACACGAAATATCCTAGTAGTGTAACGGGCTGAGTTTTCTCTTTTCAATAATTTACCATCCAGCTACTGTTTTCTGTTAGTATTCTATTTACTCATATACTTATTTGTTCGGTGTAGCATTCCTCCAATGAGTACCTTGTTTAATATACTTATTCTCCTTCCATTCTTTACATATATATTTATTCTTATATGTTCTTACTTATATTCTTTTGTTCTTTACCTCTATATACCTTATATTCTCATATATTCTTATATAAGTAACTCTTATGCTTCTCTACTTATGTTTTCCAAGTCAAGGTTCTTTCTTTTCATTTCCTTTCATATAGATTGTATTCTCAGTTTCAATGTTCTTACCTTTCTGGAGTATACTTTGGTTTATGTCTTTCTTATACATGGGTTAGTCTGGGGAACCATGTCATTCTTTGTATAACACTTTTTATACCTACTATGAGGGCCTGCGCTGCCACCATTTATGAGGGCTGCTACTGCCACCATTTATGAGGGCTGCTACTGCCACCATTTATGAGGGCTGCTACTGCCACCATTTATGAGGGCTTGAACTCCCACCATTTATGAGGGCCTCTGTGTGCCAGTAACAATTCCTTTTACTCTTATATTTATCACCATTGGTAGCGTGACGATAGGAGGCTCGTGGGTAGGTGTAATGATAGTATCAAGCAATATGGAAGAAATAACGGTAAATACTGTAGGTAAATAATAGACACAATTATACAAATACAAAGTTTATTTAAACATGAATATGAAATTAGAAGAAAGAATTGGTTTGTACTAACAGACGAAATCTAGTACTAGGCCCTCAGGCTCAACATACTCACACCATTACTGGGTGGACATATTCAATACACTTCCAACCCTACTGGGTGGACCTACTCAATAGCACAACTATGATAGTCACTTAGCACCATAAATACTAGGGCAACTGCCACTACAACACTCAGTCGTCAGGTGTGATACTCAAGCAACCGCCATGGGGTCCAGTCACCATGGAGTACTATCCGACGAACTCTGGAGATCCCAGTGGATTAATTCCACCACACAAATATAGCCCTACTGAGTTAGACACTCATCCACCAAGGATGGGGGCTGGTAGTGGTGTGTGGCTTGGTGATCCGGCGTCACCTCGTGGACCGAGCGTTAGGGCCAGACGAGCCAGCTATGGGGGCTATAGGTAGTCTGAAGTGTCTGACGGCCGGGTCTCACGAAGGTAACTGATCCTACTTGACCTCGGACATCTCCCCAGACATTGTGGATACAACATCCACACTACAGACACGGCCTAGGCTGCGTTAGGGACCTGTATGGATGAAGGGACGGGCACTTACTAACGGGTGACAACAACATCACGTTTCAGGGGACGTTAAAGACGTAAATATGACTTTACTCAGAGCATATCAACTACGTTACTGTAACACTTGCACAATCAACTATTAATTGAGTCAAATCACTTAAAGAAGGGCAAATTACAACACAGCGTGGAATGGCATACCTGTATGGATGAAGGGACGGGCACTTACTAACGGTTGAAATGCCCGCGGCGCCCTCACTCAAACTAGGCCAGGGAGTCCAGCTACTCCTATTCCGATGAATTAATTTACGGTACACTCTGACGTTGAAATTGAGACTATGAACTCATTTTCATTCTCTACTATTATCTTCACTAACAATGCTCTGACTCAGCTATCGAAAGCAAAATTAAATTGATCACAAAAGGTTGGATGGCAACAGGTCCCAGCATACAGCGTCTGTTCCCATAGACAAAGGCGGGGGAAACAGAGAAAACGGGGAACGTTTCCACTGGAAGACTCAGAAGGTTTTGTGGACGTTTGAGCGTAATATGAATCCTTAAGGTTTTCAGGTTATCTCTTATCATGACCATTACACTACAAGGGGTAGCTGCCACCACCCAGACTTTTCATTATATAACAGAACTCATGGAAGGGTTTTGGGTAGTGTGGTAGATGTATAGGCACGTGAGTAAGTATTATTTTCTGGGAACCAATGTTTAGAAGGAGTAGAGTGGTGATACTCAGATTACTAACTCAATATTTATTAATACAGTGAGTGGAGAAGATGCATCTTAGATTCACTCAGGCTAAACAGAACCGAAATTAACTTATTAAGTCATCAAACACTTCAAGGACTTATTACCTCATTAAACACCTCCAAATATTCATTACTTTATTGGATACTGTTGTAGTATTTCTGTGACAAGTAAGATTTAGAAATGCTTACACACTGTCAATAACCCTGGACCCGCAGGTCTTACTTTAACAAGGAACAAATTATCTTCTCAATTCGTGGTTAGAACATCATACTCTCAGGTTATTCTTTCATGGGTACTACAGATGAATACATAACACACTGGGCAATTCCACAATTATAGTAACATACAATACCTCCTGTTAGTTTGCAAGGAACCACCTGGTACCTTGAACTCTCATTCAGTGGTTCAATACTTAACCTGGGATGACTATATTTCTGCTAGTCATCCCTAAGCATGGATATTAATACGGCTCCATACATATAACCAAGAACAGTGGGTAGACCATGATCAAATGACCGAGTCAGTGGGCCAGAGTTGTTTACAGGCTCGCTCGCTAGCTCGGAGCGCCTGGCCCGGGAAAAGTTGACTGTGGCGGTGGGCCGTGGCGTCTGCCAAGGAATCTCGCCACCTTAAAGACGTCTTTCGAGAGACATCGTGCCCATCGGCGGCTCCCGAACCTCAGGAGTGTTGCTAACCCCCACAACAGCGTCTGTAGACGTGGAAGAAGAGTCACGAATGCGTGAATATTTAACTTCACTATACAAAACATACGTCTGGCACCGGTTCAGACGATAGCTAGAGCTCTACTTTACTTGATTTAATTGGCACTGAAGGTACTATGTTGAAACATGAACACTGATATTCGCAAAAATTACTAAGTTAAACTGAGTTAATATGGCGGCGTGGAACACACGTGAACATACCTGTAGACGTGGAAGAAGAGTCACGAATGCGTGATTCTCCCTCGTGCAGAGGTATATACGTGCCCCCGCTGGGCAGCTTGGGCCTCCATATTCATGCCCGAAAGGTCAATCTTACCAACAACATACTGTAGTGTACTGTAAGTGGCCAGTTGTCAATTCTCTTTAGTTGTCTATTATCTCTTTGTATGGGCACACAAACGTACGTACATGTAGATACCTTCACTCAGGAATGAGGTTGGATAGAAACTCACGATGCGCTTCCTGTATATATATTGTTGTACAGCGCAGTGCTTAGGAGTGACTAGGTGAGGAGCTGAGAGAGATGTTGCTGGTCCAGTAGTTGAGTGTAGGATGTCCTCCCTGATGATGATGATAATGAAGTAAAGTGGCAAATGACTTTGCACTGGGAAAGGAGAGGAGAGAGAGAGAAGTAAAGCGTGGAAACGGGAAGAAGAGTGGGAGGGGTAGATAGCAGGTGGGCTGTCCACCTAGCGGAGACGAGTTGAAATGATTGGGTAGCGGCAGCGTGCAGCACAAGCCCGTCCGCTCAGGGAAGGAGGTTGAGGAGGGAGGGGAGAGGAGTTAAGCTAGCTAGTTATTCATTATTGTAATGGGTGTTAATTTTTTATTTGTCCGGTGGTAGTGTTATTTGTTTACCTCTTTGTGTAGAGTGGTTCTTGTTCTGCAATGTCAGCATGAAAGCTCTTAGGCCACCAGCTGTGTGTTTTAGTTGTTCCTTCTTCTTTTAACTTGGAGAATAATGGGTCCTCCATCTCTTCAAGTTTGGTCCATACTCTCTGTGCTTGGCTGTGTGTACGTATGTTCAGTGGTTCGATATTGAATACTTCGTGAAGTTCTTGTATTTTGGTGGTGTATGGCGGAAGTTGCTTTGATGCTCTGCGGATAGCTTTGTTTTGTACTGCTTGAAGTTTAAGTTGACTGGATTTGCTGATCGTGTTGAGTGGTATTGGTGGATATTCAAGGTGTGGGCGGATAAGTGCTTTGTATAGGTGTAGTTGAATTTTGGTGTCCATTTTGCTGAATCGTATTAGTTTCGTGAGTTGTGATTGGGCAGTCTGTTTGCGTTGTTTTACGTGTTTTGCTATGCCTGTTCTTGTTATTGTGAGTCCCAGAATTTTACCTTGGTTGGAGTATTGTATAGGTACGTTGTTAACTGTGATTGGTGTAGGGTTTTTTCTGGCAATATGTATTATCATTAGTTTCTGTGTATTGGTTTGAATTTTCCATTTTTTTTCATATTCGTTGATTTGCTCGATGGCGTGGGTTGTTATCCTTGCCATCATCTGTTTGCCCTTGCCTGGATATCGGATGATTTGTGTGACGTCATCAGCATAGGCTACATATTCTCCGTGTACAGGAGGTGGCATGTCCGCCGTATATATTGTGTAGAGTGTTGGCGAGAGGTTGCTTCCCTGTGGTACTCCGCTGTATAATTTGAAGCTTGGGCCTGTATGGTTACCTATGATAATTTTGGCCTCTCTATTGTCGAGGAAGTTGCAAAGAAAGGAAGTAAAGTTGTTGGGAAGTTCTTGGTTGGTAATTTTGTATTTTAGTCCTAGGTGCCAGACCTTGTCGAATGCTTTAGCTACGTCCCTTAGTACTACGTTACATTGCTCGTTGTTGTGCATCGCGTTTGCTATGTTTTCGTAAATTAGGGCTAAGGCTGTATGAGTTCCTCTATGTTTTCTAAATCCATGCTGTCTGGGGTTGTATTTCTCCTCAAATTCGAGGTGTGTTCTCAGTCGGCGGTTAATTATTTTTTCTAGGATTTTTCCCGGTATTTCTAGGAGAGAGATTGGTCTGTAGTTTGCTACTTGGGTTGGGGATTTGCCTGGTTTTGATATAAGTCTGATGATTGCTGTTTTAAATTTTCTTGGGAAGTAGCCAGAGGCAAGTGCTGCATTAAAAATGTGACTGAGTTGGTGTATCATGTTGATTGGTAGATGCTGGAGTATGGGTTTGTTAATTTTACTAATGCCCGGGGCCTTATTCTTGAAACTGATTATTGTTTTCTGAATATCCTCTGCGGTGATTGGTTGAATCAGTGTGGAAAGATCGTCCAAAGCGTTTGTGTCTATGCTGGGACTTGGGTGCCAGATGTGGGTTGTGTGTGTCATGTGATTGGTTACTTGTTGCTCGGTATTCATACAGAAGTTCAGGTTATCTTCTTGGCTTATTTGAAAAATTTTGCTCCAGTATTTTCTGAATTCAGGTTCTTGTTCTTTGGGTTCAGTTAATTTGATTTGGTTGCTATTTAAAATGTAGTTTGACTCGTTGCTTGAGATTCCCATTAGGTTTTTAATTTTTCGCCAGAATTTTTTCGGGTCGTGGTAAGTTGCTTCTGTGTCTGTTATTAATTTCTCCCAGTTATTCACGTATGCTTCTTTAGACATGTCTCTTAGTTGATCGTGTATGGTGTAATATTGTATTCTGTATTCTGGCGTCTATCCATGTTCTAGGATTAATTTGAATAAGTTACTAAACTGTGTCTGTAAAATTCTTGATTGATGTATGTATTGGGGGTGTGGTAATGTGCGGTGAGTGGTCGTGGGTATGTGGTGTTCCATTGCTTGGATCACGTTTCCGTACCATGTCTCCAGTGTACTGTCTATTTGGGAGGTGTGTTTGTTGTTTAGCCGGGTTATTTGGTGGTTGCTTAGCTCATTTTGGAATTCCTCCCAGTTGGATCGGCTGTAGCTGTATCTCGTCCTGGCAGGGATCTGAATTGGCGACGTGGAGAGTGTGGCTACGATAGGGAGATGGTCACTGGTGGTTATTGGGCCGGGTTCCATTTGCAGGTTAAGATGGTGATGCTGATTTGTTAGTACTATGTCTGGATGTCCGATTTTACCTGCACTGATGTATGTGGGGAATTCCGGGCCGAGGTGAATTGCGTTGCCGTGACTCAGTAATGTGTTTAAAATCTTGCCCACGGCGTTGTTGTCCTGGTGTCCCAAGACGCGATGTCGAGCATTTAAATCACCCAAGAAATATCCTGGTATGTTTCTTCTCAGGAGTTTGAGCATGTCTGCTAATGGGAATATGGGTCTTCTCGGAGGGAGGTAACAGGTGCCGATTATAATAGGTCCTGTTGGGCAGTTAATTTCGATCGCCAGAAAGTTTTCCTGAAATGAGTCGTGTATCTTGTGTTGTATGTTTCGTTTGATGGCTATGGCTATTCCATCATGTGGTGTGTCTTGGTTGTTTTTTTGGTATACTGTGTAGTTAAATAGTTTTATTTTTTCTGAGTTTTTCTTTCCATGCGAATTGATGAGAATAATATCTGGGTCTATGTTACGGTATGTGTTGTATAATTCGCTTGCTCTTTGTGGGATCCATGCTAAAACATTATGTTGGATTATTTTTAGCTTATTTATTATGAAGGCTGGTGTCTAGAGCTGGTTTGCGCCATTTTTGCTGACCGGTGCTCCCCTGACAGCCTCCTGTCCAGGCCCAAGCGAATCTTTTTAAATGTTGACTGATCAACTCTTTCTATTCTGTTGTGTTTTGTGAGGATTCTTCCCTTCTTCATTAGTGTTTCAATATGCGTGTCATCTAGGTTTTTGTCTGAGTATGTGTATTTGATCTTGCCTTGCCTTATTTCTGCCATTAGTCTTTCTTTTGAGACTATGGGAGGAGCTGTAGTGGAGTAAAATCGGATACCAGTTTCATGCCCTAGGTCTTTGTTCTCCGTAGCAGGTGGTGCCTTAGTTCCCGTATGGATCTTTTTTGGGGTTTTGACTCTGGCGGCTTGTTCTGTTATTGTGGTGGTTTCATCTTCGCTTGAGTCTTCCATTGATTCTTCATCGCTTGCTGGCTCGGGTTGTAAGTCTGAGGTAGTCTGTTCTTGTGTTGATGGTTCGTGAGTTGATGGTTCGTGAGTTGTTGGTATTTGGATTTCAGTGCTCTCTGATTTGTAAATGAAGTTGAAGATTTCAGAGGAAGGCACATCATTTGGGAATTCCATATCTGGCAGGTTGTTGGCGGCGAACATGTCTCTTGCTGCCTTGGCGAAAGTTCCAGGTCTGGCTATATTCATTATGTGGGCGTGGATTATGGATGTCATTATTTTTACAGAAAGATTATTTCCAAGCTGAAGCACAATAGGTTGGTTTGCGGGGGGTGGTGTGGCGACTTTTTCGAGGATCTTTGTCGTTTCTCTGGTTAGTTTGGTTACAGCTGAGTATGTCTTGTTTTGCTGTTCCTGTGTCTTCTCCCTCTCCTTCTCCTTCTTTTGATTGACTATCGCTTTTCGTATGGGGCAGCGAGTAGCCAGTGTTCTGTGATCCCCTTCGCAGTTTAGGCATTTGGGGTTGTCTTTATTTTTGCACTCTCTGAAGGTGTGCCCCTTATTCCCGCATTCTGAGCAGTGCTTGATGTCCTTGTTAGGGCAGTCTGTTGCCATGTGTGAATATTGGTAGCAATTCCAGCATGGAGTTATGGGGAAGAATTCCTCCTGCTCCACCTGGCTGCTGCTGACGTGGTAGTAGGAGAGACACAGTCCCTCCTGGATTGCTTTTTGGGCCATGGCTATTTCAGTGAACCGTATTTTCAGCATGGATGGCAGTCTGGGCAGCTTGACAACTTCCTCCACCTTGGCCCATTCATTTTTGTCTTCTATATCAGATGCCAATTCCTGTTCGCTAGATTCTTCAGTGATTGCTTTATCTAATCTTTTGATCACGATTGACTTCCTCGCTCGGAGTTGAGGAGGGATTGCAACTTCGAATTTCGCGGACTTCAGTTTCTTTGTGCTGTCGTTCGATAGGAGTTGGTCAACATCATTCTCAGTCAGGCACAGGGCGATGAAGGAGTCCTTGGTCGTGATAAGGTTGGAAATTTTGATCAGTAGTGTTGTAGTAAGGAGTCTTGCTAATTCATTTTTTCTTCCGTCAGTCACGCCCCCTTCATGGGAGCGTATCCGTATCCGGTGTGCCCTCATACTAGAGGGTGTGTGGTGGACATGCCACCCTTGCGTGATTTCAAACTTGAGACCTACCTATTCCAGGACAGAGTTTGTTACAAGAATTACAACACTCCCCACCGCCACTTGTTGGTCGAGTGGTCGTAGAGTGGTTCCCGCAACACTGTCCCGAAAGCCCCGTCAGGGGATCCTATTTCCCTAGTGTTACTGAATGTTCACTTATAGGCGTGAACTTGATGTGTACCTATTCGGGGGAGGGGTGGAGGATTAAGGATTTGCGACCCCCTTCCTAGGTGGAACACGCACGATCACGGTTTCCCAGGAAGGCTCGGCGGAGAGGTGGGTTCTGCTCCTACCCCCTTTCGTGTTCACAAACCCCTACAGTGGAGGTGAACAGTTACAGGGGGGACCCAAGGACGAATACACCTCTAGGGTGCAGGTCCCCAGGCCAGAGCGAAAAAAGAAGGAAGAACAAGGTAAAACAGCCAGAGGTGCAAGTAACACCAATGGGATCGCGGCCCAAATCCGCTACAGAAAGCCGTTACAGATCACCCGATCAGGGCCGCCTCTGATCAGGAGTCACCCCTGATCAGTAGGGAAGCACAGAAAGGGCGTTGTCTGCAACGAGCTTACCGGTTGTGTGTAATGATGGTGGTGAGGTGGTCGATTTCGTTCAGGTCGTCAACGGTTGAAAAACAGGCTGGCAGGCTTTAGCAGAGAAGGTTCTAGAAAGAGGTCCGTTCACGGCGAAGGCTGGCTGGCGAGTGTTGTGATGGGCAGGCGTTGCCGTATTTATACAATTTACCAGGATCAGGATCTGGGGTGCGCGTAGCGAGGTGACCAATCACAGCGGCTCCAGCGTAAGGTGTGAAACGCTCTGATCCTGAACTGGAGGTTGATGGTCGAGACTAGGTCGGCGATCGTACCCCTACGCCTACCCTCACCTCCCACTGCACCTCCTCCTCCTCCCCACCACTCACTCCCTACTCCCACGACTCTCTCCACCCGCACTTGCTGGACCAACAACCTGACCGCCCCCCTCCCTTCCCCCGACACTGACGCAAAAATCACCACCATCATACTTCTGGCACATTCCCTAAGCAACGGTAATAGATCACTTTTTCTAAATCTGGTAATTGAGGGTTTGAAGGCTAACGGCCTCCCTACCATAAACATTCCTGACTCCTTCAGAACCGGTCCCGACCTCATCTTCCCCACTGCCCCCATCTCCGACCGTACCAACATGCCCCCCCCACCCCCCAGAGAATCCACTGTCTCCCTCCTCCCCTCCACTTCTGCCATGCCTACACCTGACTTATCTCACCATTCTACCATTACCTCACCCCCCAAAGTAATCAGTCCAAAACATACCGGCCCCTCCACCTCGACCTTGCCTACACCCGACTTCTCCCACTTGACTACGTTGAACTCCCGGACCACGAACACCCAAACCAAACCTGATCCTCCCCTAACACCCCAGACTCCCAAGAATAAAATGGCAGCCCTTCCCCCCACAGAAATAGTGGTCAAGACCCCTAGACCAAAGAGGAAGAACACCTCCCCCCTGTCTCCCTATACACCTGACAGCAAAAAAATTATTCAATACACTCATCCAACCAAATCAATAATCAAAGTAAACCTATACGGCACTACCCCAAAGGAAACAGAAATCAACCCCGACACGAACCTAGCACACTCCCCTCAACCTCCCGACTCCCCCACACACAGTCACGTAACTGCCCTTCCCTCACTTGCATACACAACACTCATACCACCACCACGCTCACAGTCACTCGACAATTTAGACCTCATCCCTGCACCTCAGAATTTCTATCTTTAAGTACTAAACAGACCAAACACTCCCCTCCCACCTCCCTTGTATTAATATCTTCCCTATAACCACACCCAACAATTTCCCCCCAAATTAAAACCTAGCCTCTCCTTAACCCTCACCCAACGATTCCCACCCAACCTAACCAAATCAACCTAACCTCTCCTCAACCCCACACCCAATAATTCCCACCCAACCTAACCTTACCTGACTTGACCAATTCCCTCCTCCCCCCCCTCACTCCAAACCCCACGCCACCAACTCAAACTCAAGACCACTCTGACAAAAAAATAAAAAATAAATAAATAAATAACTAAACCACTCAACCTGCACTAACACTCCCCCTAACAATCCCCCCAAAATAAAAACCTAACGTACCCAGCCATTACTAGCAATTCCACACAAAATAAAAAAATAACCATTCTACCATTAACTAACCACACCCTATCACTCCTCCCAAAACAAAAACCTAACATACCCAGCCGTTACTAGCAATCCCACACAAAATAAAAAATAACCATTCTACCATTAACTAACCACACCCTATCACTCCTCCCAAAACAAATACCTAACTTACCCATCCCATACTAACTCAAATGACATGTACGTTTCCCTTAGCCAATGAGGTTGGTGAGAGTTCCACAGTGCCTACGCAAGCCCTCTCCCTCAAGAATGTTACCAACACTGTTTTATGGGCACCTCCCTTAGCCAATAAGGTCGGAGAGGTGTACCTAATAAAAACGGTACCAAATTGCAGACGACATTGAACGCCTCTCTTAGCCAACAAGGTCGGGGAGGGGTGCAATGTACCTGTACACAAACCCTCTCCCTCAAGAATGGGGCCAGAACTCACAATACCTGCAAGAAAGAGAGAATGCAATAATTAACCCAACTCTGCCAACCACTAACAAAACCTACAATCCTCCCAAAAGAAAAACTTAACCCACCCAACCTTACTCATAATCCCTCCTATAAAAAAAATAAATAAAAAAAAAGCTAACTCACTATCCAATCATAATCAACACCTTCAATCCTCCCAAAAGAAAAACTTAACCCACCCAACCTTACTCACAACCCCTCTTAGAAATCAATACCTACAATCCTCCCAAGATAAAAACTTAATATACCCGACCTTTCTAACAAGCCCCTTTGACCCTCCTAATAAAAAAAAAAGAAAATAAATAAATAAAATAAATAAAAAAATAAATAAAAACATATGACGCAATACAACTATTCATTAGCAACACAAAACATATCATTCCTAAGAAATCCTACCATACCATAAATTAACCCAAGAACCTCCAAAGCCCCCCTTTCCCCCTTTCGCCTCCCTTTTCCTCTCCTCTCCTCCCCCCTCCTCCGGACAACCGAACCATACCTGACCTTATAACATTATCCTAACCCTCCCTCTCTCCCCTTACATTTACATGCAAACACATACACACTCACACAACAACCCCCCTTAAGCAATTTTAATTCACCTTAAATTAACATACAACCGCCACCCCCATCAATCCCCAAACACAAACTCCCCCCCTCCCTCAACCAATCTCCAAACACAACATCCCCCCCCCGCCAGACAAAGCCACCTTACCAAAATCGACCTAACTCAAGACTGAAACCTAACAACCTATATCTCACTCTCATCTCCGTTCACAATTTGACATAGCTCAAATCTGCCTCCTGCCATTACTAAACAACTCTCCTACGATACACTCATCCTTCCTCACTACGAATACTTTGACATTTCAAACTCAAAGATTCTAAACTCTTCCTCCAACTCTCTCCATTTCTCTCTGACATAGCTAAAAGACCCACAACTCTCAGAACCTAATCAAACATACCCAACGTCTGTGACATCCAATTCTTAATAAAATTGACCTAACTCTAGACTGAAACCACTCAACCTATATCTCATTCTCGTCTCCGTTCATAATTTGACAAAAAAGCTCAAATCTGTCTGCCGCTATTACTAAAAACTCTCCTACGATACGCTCATCCTTCCTTACTATGAATACTTTGACATTTCAAGCTCAAAGATTCAAAAACCCTTCCTCCAACTCGCTCCGTTCCTCTTTGACATAGCTCAAAGACTTTACCTTCATCTCTCTCCAAACAACCCTACGACTAGCAAAATTTCTATATTTTCACCTTCTCTGTTTGATTTGATCGTGTGCTGCCTGTGCGTCCGTCCACCTGCGTTTCTCGGCTTGCGCCGCCGCCGTGGCGGGGCGGTTCTTCCTACGTTTTACCAACACTGCCTGCTAAGACGACAATCAGAACACCCGCGTTGGCCCTTTGCTTGCCCGGACCTGCTCCCGCCCTCCCTCTGCCTCGTCCTGATTGTTGTTGTTGCACCCTCAAGGGCATTTTGCCTACCCCCTCACGCAAGCGGTGTTTAGCCACTGCACCTGTTCTCTCCTTCTAAAATTCACTTCCATCCTATCTTTATTCTTCCTCTGAACCTCCTTCCCCCCTGTCACTAGCATTTTCTAGTTCTAGGCTGCACGCTGATTGGCTGGTCGGAGTGCGGCCGGAGCTCAGTTGGAAGTTGTAGGGGAGAGTAGCCACTACAATACCTTCTCTACCATGTTGGATCACCGTATATTTAATTATGAACTCCGGTGTTCCGGATCAGGGTACTTTCCTATGTCTATTCATATAATCTAACCAGAGGTTGAGCTTGCCAGGAAAAGGTGGAATATACACGTTGATAACAACACTTCTGCAAGCTCAGGCCTACAGCGAACAAGGAACTATTCACAGGGAGACGTTAGATCTTGGAGATTATACCAGTTGACAGAATAATTCAGGAAATTAATGACTTTCTTAAATAGATAACTGACACTAATTAAACTATAAACATCAGATTCTCTGATGTCGGGGCGACAAAATGATCTAACTTCAGGCGCGATCAGAAACTCATGGATATTCTTAGGAAACGAAACCGATGGGTATCGTTTGTCCTGGCAGACTCAACACTCACTTACTTGACACGTCTTACCAACAATAAGGACAGTTGAAGCGTTCAACACCACTCACAATGGATCTTGAATGTTTCAACTGTAAACCGACATATCTAAGCTGACTCTAAACCAGGGTGTTCTCTCTCACATTCAAATTCATTTTATAGAGAGGTTGGTTTCAGTAAGTCAGAGAAAATGGGATAACGGAGGACTGAGGCGTCTTGAAGTGACGAGAAAACGGACTCCTCAGATGGAGGACTCAAAATAAAAGCAGAGGTACATGTTTTGTGGGCTATTGAGCGTAATATGAATCATTTGATTTTGGCGTTAACTGACGTGTACGACCGTGGTCGTTACAGTAGGAGTAATCTACAGAAGACCCCACACTAATGTAAGGAATTTTCTTGATAAATTTTCAGGAGCTTATCACTATCATAAGTTCAGAGAGAAAACGTAGCTACATTACAAGAGATTTCAACCTTGATCTATTAAAATCAGAAACCGATACCTCAGTATTAGACCTTCTTGCTACCTGTCATTCTAAACTCTTCTTCAACACTATAACCAAACCCACTAGTGTAACTGCCACCTCTGCCACTGTGACAGATCATATCTAGACTAACAACACTCCTAACAATCTTGCAAGTGGAAATATTTATAACAATATCTCAGATCACTTCCCAGTTTTTGCAATGTATAAAACAGCCACAAGACCTGAAAGGTCTAGTGGAGTTTCAATTCAATACAGAGACTACTGCACCGACAACAAGCTCCTTTTTTAAAACAACGTAATGAATGCTAACTGGGATCTTGTCTATGCCTCCGACAACCCTAACGTGAACAGCTGCAACTTCTCTTGCATCTTCAATGCTTGCTTTGAAAAATGCTTCCCCCTCAAGACTAAGTCAGTGAAAACTGTATCCATTTCCAAACCCTATATCACATGTGAAATTAAGATAATGATAAAAGAAAAACACAAACTCCAAAGGAAATTTGCAAAAAGACCCATAACTTTCGGTGATGCTTACCGAAGTATCAGAAATAGAGTAACTCAAGCAGTTAAAAATGCCAGATGTAGCTATTATACAAATAAGCTCCAGTCAGCATCAGGCGACAGTAAGAAAACCTGGAATGTCATAAATTCTATTCAGAACAGGAACACTCAGCCTTCAGCCCCCCACTCAGCTATTATTTATTTATTTATTTATTTTTATTCTCTTCGCCACTGATCGGCTTGTTAGCCGCTTGGGCGATCGGTCACGTCTCTGATTACTTTTCCTTTCCATTTATCTTCTTCACCAAAAGATCAGCTCGCTAGCCGCCCGGGCGATCGGTCACGTCTCTGTCACGCACTGTTGGCAAATACTGGGCATGCACCGGCTCCTGAATGTACCTAAACCCACTCCAGTGTTGGTCAAGTCTTGTCTTGAAAGAGGTCACACTCGGTGCCGTCACAACACTCTCTGGTAGATTGTTCCAAGAGTTTACAACCCTCACTCCGAAAAAGTTTGCCCTCACGGTTTTCTGGACTTGTGGCTTCTTCAATCTTGAGCTGTGACCCTCCCTCATTGCCAAACACTTCAATGATTATTTTATTAATGTTGGCAAAAATCTTGCAGAGAGCATCCCTGATCACCATCAGGAACTTAGAGCCTACCTGCAAAACAGACAGCAAAATGAGCTGTTCTTATCCCCTGTCACAGCAGATGAATTACTGGCCATCATAAAAATGTCCAAAGATGCAACAGCAGGCAAAGACAATCTACCAATGAGCATCATTAAGAAAGTAGCCCACTTATTACTACAGGGTACCTGTTCTCCTACACATTTGTAACTCCTCCTTCACTAGTGGTGTCTTTCCAGATAAACTGAAAATTGCTAAAGTTCACCCAGCATATAAAAAATCTGGGGACAAAGGTCTCTTCAAGAATTACCACCCCATATCAGTCCTCCCAGCCTTGAGTAAGATACTGGAGAAGCTAGCATGTAGTAGACTAAATTCCTTCTGCAATGCCAATAACATCTTTACAGACTCCCAGTTTGGATATAAAGCTAGACGGTCGACTGAGAGTGGTCTGCTATCCTTTACTAATGACATCTTAAATTCCTTTGAGGACAGTCAGTTCACAGTCGGTACATTCTTGGACCTCTCTAAAGCCTTCGATACGGTCGGTCGACCATACCATCCTCCTTTCAAAGCTTGAACATTACGGCGTTAGGGGCTTGTCCCACAATTCGTTTACCTCATATCTGTCCAACAGAATGCAGTATGTCTGCTATAACAATCACCAATCTGAGTCCTAGCCAATCTTGTATGGCGTACCCCAAGGTTCCATTCTCGGTCCAGTACTGCTTTTGTTGTACATAAACTACATAGTCCATGCCAGCACACTCATAAAATACAACTTATTTACAGACGATAGTACCCAGTAATCTCTATGCCAGCAACTCAGACCTCCATTCCTTGATGAGAACTATTAACACTGAATTGACTAAAGTCAGGACCTGGGTAATACATAATAAACTGACCTTAAAACTTGAGAAAAACCACTACACGATCTTTCACAGAAGGAAAAACATACCCCCAGACTGAGACCTTCTGTACCTTGGTAATACAGTCCTCAAATGCAAACAAAATACTAAATTCCTTGGAGTTATTGTTGATGAGAAACTTAACTGGAGAAACCACATACAAGCTATTCACAGTAAAGTCAATAAACAGTGCAGTATCACGTATCACACTCGACAGTCACTCAATCTCACAGCAATGAAAGAAATCTATCATGATCTTGTTTACCAACACCTGATACACTGTCACACAACATGGGGGGCCTCTGGCTCTTCAAAAACACAATCTCCGGTTACTGCACAAAAGAGAGTTGTACAAAGTACGGACAATGACCTTACTTGAAAAAGCCGTTTTTTTCTAAAAACCAGTTTTTGTGATATAGCCCAGAATGTGACACCTAGCTTTTACCTAGGTATGTTAATGCCTAGCAATAACTCGCCAGGCCAACATACAGGCAATTAAAACATCTAATAATTACGTATTAAGTAATATTAGGACACGTCGCTATCTGGCATTTAATTGCAATTCTCAAAACCCCCTCCTTCACCCATCATCATACTCACTGCCACCGTCATCTCTTGCCTTAGAGTGAGCAGCAAACAAAAGTCAACTCTCGAAGGGTGGAGATGTGTGGGTTATGGGTGTCGCATTCTGGGCTATATCACAAAAACTGGTTTTCAGAAAAAAAAGTCTTTTTGTTCAACCCAGAATGCGACGCCTAGCTTGAATACCCGAGCAGGAGGTGGAGAGAGAGGTGACGTTGCATACAACGCTCCACTAGCTTAGGTCCAGATTATGATTATAAACCGTTTGGAAGATTTCCAAAATTAGGAACATTTACCGGAAGGTAAAATTTTAATTTACATACAGTATCTCAATGAGGATACTCACTTTATTCTGATGAAGAAGGTCCCAGTTGTGGAGATTGACTAGGTGGGGAGGGGACCCCAGCACCTCCACCTGTGAAGCATCTTTCAGAGATAGATGAAGATAGCTGTCTTTGAAAGTTTTTGAAAATCTCCAAAAGCCCATTTCCTTGATCTGACTGAGGCTCATATGCTGCAGAAAGGCCACAGACCCTGCGTATTTCCTGGTGTCATGTGCCAAAAATTTCTTGCCAGGGTCTGCTTGATTCACTAATTGAGATAAAGATTTTGTCATTTGACTAGAAGACAATTTCTTACCATCCCTGGATGAGAAAACATAGGGGCCTCGATTAAGGAATCTGGTTAACCAAGTCTGAAGATTTTTAACTGGGCACAATATATGAGGAACCCTTGTCTCATCCATTATGTGTTTTACCCTAATAGGTTGAGCTTGAAAATCTTCCCTTTCATTTTATCTTAGGATCTCCGTAGGAAAAAGGGTAACATCCTCCTCAGAAAATACCAATAATGATGGATCATTGGAAATTGAGATCAGTTCACTGATTCTCATAACTGTTCCTATTGCTAGAAGGAAGGCTGCCTTCTGGAGTAATTTATTCCTGTTCAGATTTATATTGTAATTAGGCCCATAAGAAATTTAGTAACTGTTACCAGAGAACAAGGTGGGATTCTCTTAGGCCGAGGGGGCCTCTGAATGAAAAGGGACGATCTGAGCATTTGATAAATCCTTGGGTTCAAAGTAATATTAAAACCAATGCTGATTTATAAGACACAATTGTCGATCCTGGAAGGCCTTTAACTCTGAACAGAAATTTAAAAAATTCTAACACAACTGTTTCCGACAATGATTCTGGAGTGGTTAACTTGATAAATTGTTGAAAAAGTTTCCAAGCTTTCTCATATTGCATAGAAGTAAGGGGTCTATGACCTGCTAATACTTGGTTAGCAATATTGGAATTACCCAACAACCTATTTAAACTTCTTTTGAGAAACTCCAAGCGTGAAGTGCCAAGGATATCTCGAACTGAGAATGTAGTACCTGGTCTAGACATCCTTGTGCAATTGTAGCGGATGCAGGCACCAGTCCAACAGATCCAGGCACCAAGGTTGTAGATCCAATATGGTGCAATTAAGAGGACTTTGCCTTGGAAGGATCTGAGTTTGTGAACCACTTTGGGCAATATTTTCACAGGTGGGAACAGATAGATTGAATTCCAAAGGTTCCAATCTAAGAGAAGAATATTTCCTAAAAGATTCGACCTCTCCAGAGATGCATAAAGTGGCATCTTGTGATTTTTTAGGGAGGCAAAGAGATCTATCTTTGGAGTTCCAAACTTCGTCACTAGTCTCTTGAACTCTGATACCTTTAGGGACCATTCTGTTTCCGTCGATACTGGCCGGAGACGGGACAGCGCATCTGCCCAATTGTTTTGTACTCCCGGTATATAAGTTGCTTTGAGGTAAAGTGTTTGTGTTACACAAACTTTGAAATTTTTTTCTGACAGTTGTAGAAGGGGCCAAGACCTGGTTGAGCCTTGATGATTGAGACAAAACACTGCCGTTTTGTTGTCCATGGCAAACCGGATTGTCATATTCTGTAAATTTGGGTTTGCCGACAAAAAGAATAGGACCACTGATAATTCTTTTACATTTATGTGTTTGTCCCAAAGGAAGATGCTCCACTTCCCTTGACTGAATTCCCCTTTTGAGGAATGGTATCCTCATCCTATTTCGGACGCATCCGTACAAACGACCAAACCTGTTTGAGGCGGAACCCAGGGAGAGGAACCGATTAGTTTGTCCAACTTTGATCTGAATAGGGAGAGAAGAAGCAATATTTCTGTTTCTGTGAAGCAACTTCGAGCCCAGATGAGATAGTTGCTTTTTCCTTAACTTCCCCAATGGAACCACTATTGTGGCAAAATTCAACAGACCCAGAAGTTTTTCCCAATCATGCCAAGAAACCTCTTGCTTCACACAAAAGGTTTCTACTTGGTTTATCACATCTGTTACTTTTGCTTCTGGTAGACTGACTGACTGCTGATTTGTATCCCACTGGAGACCTAACCAATCCAATTTCTGACATGGTATCAAATTTAATCAAATTTAATAAATTTGATTTGACCTGGTTTACCTTTAATCCTAGGTTTTGAAATAGGGCTAGTGTACGTTGGGTCGCCCTTTGACAATCTTCGGAAGTGTTTCCCACTATCAGCCAATCGTCTAGATAAGCAAAAGTTCTTATGCCCTCCTTCACAAGGATCTCTCTGGGGATGTTCGCCAGTTTTGTAAATACTTTTGGCGCAATCGTCAGGCCGAATGGCATCATTGTGAATTGATAACTTATATCCCCCACTTTGAACACTAGAAACTTTTTGTACCTGGGAGCAACAGGAACGTGATAATGGGCATCTTCGAGATCCACTTTTGAGATCCAAGCATTGGGCGGAAGTAGATGCCTCAGATGATCGTACGTGAGCATCTTGAAACTTCTTTTGGTAATAAATTTGTTCAGGACTGAAAGATCCAAAATCCATCTCAATTTGTCGCTGCCTTTCTTGGGGACTGGGAATAGGCGAGACATGAAACATTTCTTTGACTGTATCATTTCTATTACGCCTCTGTTTGACAGTTGAATTACACATTTTGTAAGTACATAAGGGGGTTGGTTTTTTACCCTTTTTTGGTAACGCTAGGGGAGGGTGCCTCAACCAAGTCCATGTGAGGCCCCCTTTGATTGACTTGTTAGCCCATATGGAAGAAGTCAATCTGTTTTCCCAACAAACGTAGACGCCCCAACTGTCTGGCTTCATTGGAAGGGAGTGGTCGCTGATGTGGTGGAATAAGGTCTCCTTCCACTTCTGAACAAACTGCCACCCTTACTACGTCTTTGATTGTTTCCTCCTCTAAAGTTTCCTCAAGGTTGATAACTGAACCGAGCAGCTGGTCCTGTTCCCCTGTAAAACCTTCCTCTTTTAGATTTCCGAAAGGTCTGAGGACTCCTGGGAACATTAATATTAATAGTTTGCTCAACAGCTGATCTATATTTAACCAATGATTGTTCATCAAACAAAGCAGGAGAAAGAGGGGAAGAGCGTAGCAATAAATAAGCACTACCACTTGAAGCATTATTTGTGGCTTGCTTCCTTAGCTGGGCTTTCAACAACATATCTAAAAATGAGTTGTACAGGGAATATGGGATCCCTTGTAAAGTAGCAGCGAAACATTTGTCCACTTCTGAATTTTCCTCGTAGTCCAGCACAAACTTAGTTAATAACTGACACATCATAATTGCAGACCAAATATCTGCTGCCAATTTCCTAATTTTAAATTCTTCAAGCAGCAGTGCAGGAGCAACTGGTTTCAAATTTCTTTCATAACTTATATCAGCATATTTTGGAACCGACAAATACTGGGAAAGTTCATACAAGGAACTCTTTTTGTCATTAAATTGGAACTTCAAAAACTAAACTTGTGAGCATTCCTGTCTGCGGGAATTGATGTTAAGTCTTTCAGTACATTAGCCCAGACTTCGTCTATTTCAGAGATCATTTTTAGGCAAATATCAGGCCAAGAAAGTGCAGTCTGTATCACCTTCCAAAAACAATGAATGATGACCCACAGGGGATAAAGTCACAAACGATCTAGCGACTTCATAAAGAAGATGCGCTGTGGTCGCCATGATGCTGACTAGAGATCGCATAAGAAATTGTCCCAAACACAATAATTGAGAGACATAAACAAAACAAAAGTCACTCTATTTCCACACTGTGCTAAGAAGTATAAATACCGTATATAAAATCCTCGTGGAACTTAGTATTTCAGCTATTACAACACAAATTCGCACAGAATTAACAGTTGAGGACACTCTAATATCCGAAACATCTTTTTGAGCACATTCTAATGCCAATGCCATATCATACACTTTCTGGAAAGTTAGAATATCTCCTGGTTTTGGTTCAATTGCCAGCAGTTTGGCCTGTGTGTGTGTTCATCATTAATATCCACAATTAACTGATCATGTAACATTTGATCCTGAGGGTTCTTTATCACTGAACTAAAATTACAATGTTCAGTCAAAGCTTTTAAGGCTGCCGCATACTCTGCCACACTTTCACCAGTCTTGCAAATCTGTTTATGAAATCTCAACCGAGCAACAGTATCAGATAACTTGGGATCATGATGCTTGGTCAATACTTCACAGAGGTCTTTGTATGACAATGCACCTGGCTCCTGTGGCTTACACAAATTCCTCAACATTTTATATGACTTGGGACCAATCATTGCAATTAGCAGACTTCTTTCTCGCCTCCTCCTTTATGTCATTCGCTAGAAAACAAATGCTCTAAACGTCCAAGACTCTATGTCATAGTCAAATTCGCCGACATTCCCAATAAGAGACATCTTTGTCAGTCAGGGAACACAGGCTGAAGGTGACAAAAATCCTCCTCCCAAATACACCACCGACAACGCCAGTAGCTGACTATTCACTTTGCCTCCAGTCCACAGCCCGCGGTCCTCTTGTACACCTGTTTAGCCTCATTGCCAGTTCATGCTGTATCTTGAATCTCAATATGTGTGGGGATATCAGCTACCAAAAACAGTACCCTGTATCTCCTTTATTGTAGAGGAACAGCAATCCCCACAGGTGGTTTGGCGCCAGCCTGACTATAAGCGTAAACACAACATTGAATTTTGGGTACAAATGAGTGGTGCCTTGTGCACCATACTAAACATAAGTTGTTACAACTACAATTTTGTTTTCACCAAATAATTTAACATTGCATTCCAGCCACCATGCACAGACACCTGCAGGACTTCTGATAGATTGACTGCATCAGTTAGAACTGTGTCAGAAGCAAGAGATGAAAACCTTGTACAGCAGTTGACAGAGGTGTTGCATCACCACAAGGAGCTGTCTGCTGAAGGTCAGCAGCTTATGAAGATATAAGCACAAAACACTGACAATAACGTAAGCGTGATCTGTGGTGACCTACAGCAGACACTGCCCATCCGTAACCTGTCAACGAGTGTAGCTTACTATAAAGGTAAGTTACGGATGAATAATCTGTGTATTGATAATGTGAAAATTAACAGTTCCACAATGTACCTTTGGTTTAGTTGAGATAGCCAGTCATTTTAAATAATGGATAAACAATGAAAACTATGTTGGTGACTTTGGAAACCACATAGTGTTTAGCGATAACCGTTCAGGCCAAAATAAGAACATTAACATCATCCTGAACTACCTCCATGTGATGTACATAAAATGGGTGCAAAACATTGAACATGTATACCTAATGCCAGGACATTCGTTCATGGTATGTGACCATGACATTGACGTAATAGAAAAATGTATTTGTCATTATGGTGACATATATAGCTTCAATGTGTTTTGTGCCATCATAAAGACTGCCACCTACGACATTGTGAAAATGAGGCAGCAACACTTTCAGGACTTTGATCAGCTGAAAAAGTGTGCAATGCAGAGAAAAGCACGTGATCAGCAGTTAAAAAATGCCCGTAAGCTTATGTTTAAGCTTTAGGCTATGATAAAAGTAGTAATAATAGTATTGCAGTCAATTTTAATATTTATTAGACAATAAAGCTATACAAAGCATTTCTGATACAGACATAGCTTTATGACTCAGCCTTTTAAGCCACAAAATTTGTGAGAATCCTAAAATGTCTTACAATTCAAAACTTTACAATTACATCTGATTGCCAAAAAATTCATACAAGTAATGGAAATGTATAATAAATTATCAGACAGAAGTTTCCTATCATTACTGTAGCAAAGAAATGAAATTCATACAGCAGGAGTGTGGGACAAGACACCATCACCATGAATTGAATGGTTCAAACAAAGTGACACACCCCGTAACTGCACTCATTTGATAACACAAGAGTTTAAATTGAAATTTTTTGACTACCTTGTGCAATTTTTAAAGTAGAAATCCCTAGGTGAGAGTTGTGAACTTAATCCAAGATGTTGAATTTACAAGTGATTGGCTGTGTGATCATAGACAACTGTGCTCCTTGTGGGGTTGAAATAGGAGCCCACAAGATCATAGCTCAGGCTGATATACATGAACATAACACTTCCTAAGAATGATGTAAACACCACATACTCTTATCATCTATATAGCAGAAAAAAAAATGTCTTTTTAATATGAATAATTTTGGGGGAAAAAAGTCTCGGCATTCTGGTGATATTCAGTTACTGATCTTCCACATTCGCTAGTCCCTAATCCTTGGAAGCACAGGACATATGGGTTTTCTGGGACAGTAAAACTATTAAGATTTAACATACCGGTATACTATACTAAGTAAGACATACAGTAGTCACTTACCAAAATTTAGATTTGCCCATGCAATAAACAAAAAAAAAATTATATATTGAAGGCATAATCAATAGACGATATAAGTTTAGATCCCCACAACTTAACACAAGATTTTTAATCCAAAATACATTTGGTAATTACTCAGTCCTCACACTTTAATAAAGTTGTTGTCCAATTTAATGTACAGTGACCCCTCGTTTAACGAACACCTCGGTTAACGTAATTTCGATTAACGAACTGCCTTCCATAAGGATCTTCAATTCGGTTAATGAAAAAAAATTCGGTTAACGAAGTTCTTACGAACTGACCTCAACATGTTTTCGCTTGCACTGACCGGGCAACCAGCTTTAGTATCAGTCCGCCAATACATTAATCGGTTTTAGGGCTTAAATTCCTTACTATTTTAGTAAATATCAAGAAGTTTATACTATTCAATAATTTTAAAAATTTAATATTCAATTTTTTAGTCATTTTAACAATTATTGAACATAATTGAAGGTAAAGTGACTAGTTTAATGCTTGGCATCCAGCCTCTTAACACAGCAAACAGGAGTTAGTCTCTCTCTGTTTTCACTGGAGGTAACATCTTGCTTGAGACTCTCTTCAACTAAACGCTAAAATTTTATGGGTGAAATGGCACCATGGGGTGACTTCTCTTCTTCCTTCTCCTCCACCCCCATTCTAAATCCCATCATCATCATCATCATCCAGGAGCCTTCTACATACACACCTCAAAGTAAGTGAACTTTTCTACCATTTTTGTTGAATTTAGGAAATTTTCAGTGAGCTGGAACCAATTACCCAAAAACCCATTGAAACAATGGTTTCGGTTAACGAACTTTTCGGTTAACGAACGACCTTCTGGAACGGATTGAGTTCGTTAACGGAGGGGTCACTGTACAGTCAACCCTCACTTTACGCAGTCCCACATTCCGCGTTTCCACGTTGCCCTGCCAGAACCCAGGATGCTCACATTCCGCGGTGGGTGTACCCCTTTACACGGGTGAAGTATAATTTTTTTATTTAGCTCATAAAATTCATACAAATTATCCGGCCAGAATATAATTTACATTGCTGGAATTCTTACAATTTGATGATGATTTTGAATATAAACATCATAGATTTTGCATTAGACATAAAAATTTTAGATATAATGTTTACTCTGAGTAAATATGTTATCTTTTGTGCAAAATATATGACATTTATATTCAAAATAATCCTGGTCTTACAAGGAATCCAGCAATGTCAATTATATTATCCTAACTTTAGTCTGATTTATTATTTATTACTAAAAAGGTAAACAGTCTGGTATTCCCACACATTCATCTGGTAGGGACGGTTGGTGGGGGGTGGGAGGGAGGGAGGGACCGGCGTCCGACCACCTGGCACTTGGTCACGGTGTGAAGAATATTTTTTTTTTTATTAACTGAAGATATTTGTTTTAGCTCATAAAATTCATACAAATTACCCAGTCAGAATATAATTTACATTGCTGGAATTCTTACAATTTGATAATCATTTTGAATATATACATCATAAATTTTGCATTAGACATACAAATTTTAGATATAATGTTTACTCAGAGTAAATATGTTATCTTTTGTGCAAAATATTTGACATTTATATTCAAAATATTCCTGGTCTTACAAGGAATCCAGCAATGTCAATTATATTATCCTAACTTTAATCTGAGGTATTATTTAATACTAAATGTTAAAATTTAGTTTTTTCACCCAACATATCTTGAAGGGAGGATTGGTGGGGGGTGGGGGGGGAGGGTTGGGACGGACCGACCATCTGGCGGTTGGAAGAGGGGGGGAGGCAAGGTGGGGTACTTTGATTGACAGATAGTGTTGTGAAGAATATTTTTTTTTATTAACTGAAGATATTTGTTTTAGCTCATAAAATTCATACAAATTACCCAGCCAGAATATAATTTACATTGCTGGAATTCTTACAATTTGATGATCATTTTGAATATAAACATCATAGATTTTGCATTAGACATACAAATTTTAGATATAATGTTTACTCTGAGTAAATATGTTATCTTTTGTGCAAAATATATGACATTTATATTCAAAATATTCCTGGTCTTACAAGGAATCCAGCAATGTCAATTATATTATCCTAACTTTAGTTTGAGGTATTATTTATTACTATACCTGGTTTTCCCCCCAAAATTTCTCAGAGAGGGAAGAGCCAGCCAGTGTAGTGTGAGAAGAGGGGGAGGGAGTCGAGTCCATTATTTGAATGGACATTAACTTGGCGACTGTATTTCTCTATTTCTCTTAAGTATTAATTGTGTGCATGTACCATCATAAAATTAAGATGTTATTTTTACTAGAACATAGTTATGTGTCTTCAAAAAGTGGAGTTTGGGGGTCAGCTGGTCTCTATTTCATTTAATCCCATATGTTATGTTATTCACTTCACGCGTTTCTCACTTTCCGCAGTACCCTGTGGGTTACATTAACCACGTAAAGTGAGGGTTGACTGTATTGGTAATAATATGACTTACTAATAGTGAAGTATTGGGATAACTACCATATGTCTGAACAATGTTCAATTCATAAAACTATACTTTCATATCTAGGAAAATATTACCTGAAGTATATTTTAGAGTAAATGAATGACCTTCATAAAGGAACTTAACCCATGGATGTAGTGACCGAAAGAGAGGTGTTGGTTGTCTATGGCTGATAATTTTCAAATGAATGGTTTATTTTCTTCAGCCATGTCCACACAACTCACCATCCTTTAATCTCCCCTTTCACTTGCACTCATTACATGGATGATACACATACACACACATTCACTGTCACTATCTTAACATGTTCAATGGCAGCAACTATGCATTTGTATGCACATGTGTATACTTTGAGTATGCACACATGTACAGTACCTAAAAAAGTATGTGTGCATACTCTGTGAAACAATATGAGACCAAAGACGATAGGTATTGGGATATGCGTGTTGTCTCCTTATACTATGTGATAGTAATCACTTAACCATTTATTTTATTCCTATATGTCAACTCATCCCCAGTGTTGGATACTGAATGGCGGTGGGTGAAGACACGCACACCAACCCTCCTGAGACATCACAAGCTGTACGTATAATTTCAAATTCATCGGACCCACCCTGTCAAATACTTTTTTTTAGCTACTGTACATAAACCTCTTTACCCTCTCTTTTTTTGCTTCTATGCTAGTGTTTCCCATTACTATCTACTGCACTTAATTTTAACTCACCTGCTAGAAGTTCCCTCATTAATCACATGCTTTAAAAGCTTCACTTCGTAACAGAGTGGAAGTATGACAACTGCAGGACTTACAAGACATTCTATCAGGCAAATATCTACCACAAAGTTGTTTGCTGCTGGGTGTTAGAAAGTGCCACGATGTAAAGAGTCTTAAGTTTCTGATAAATTACATAGTACAGGTGCTCCTCTACATAGGAACATTCAACTTAAGCTTTAAGAGATACAAAAATCATCACTGAGGGGGGTTACCTGTCAGAACAGGTGTTTAATGTGGATGAGACTGGATTATTTTGAAGAAAATTCCAGATAGAACAAACAATAACTAAGAGGAGAAGAGTGAGCCAAGTTTTAAGGCTGTATTAAAGGGTATAGCTGTACTAAATATCCATAATCTTTTCATCTTTTACAATATGTTTGGTATTAACAAGAGTAAAGTTGGACTTACAAACAAGCCCCAGGAATGTAACTTGTTCGGAAGTAGAGGAGCACCTGTATCATGACAGAGGTGTTTTAAAACAACTGAGGGTACCAATCTTCTGTTTTTACTTAATGCAGGATATAAAAAATAATATTCAAGAACTAGATCTTTTCTCATTGATGTGGAACATGGAATCTTCCAATATTAGAGGGCTTATTCAAAGAATATTTACAAACTACATTATGATGGACAATACTTGGCAGGGTAAACTGGCCACAAGCACTTGTAAATTAAGACATCTTAACTTTCACTTTATCACAGTGTTAACATTTTTTCCATATATAAGTGATATAGTATCTCCGTTAGCCGGAACAATTGGTGCAGAGCACTTCAGGGAATGAGAGATATCCGGGTAACAAGAAGATTCTCTCAAAGCTGAAAAAAACTCGTCCCCGAAATTTTTTCAGGTACCAGAATTTTTTAGGAATTTTCCAGAATGATGCATTTTATTTCTCAAAGCCAGAAAAAATTCCCCATCCCCAGAATTTAACAGGTACCAGAAAACTTTTCCTGGAATTTCTGGAAAATGACCCTGATTTTCATATCTCAAACTCAGAATAAAAATCCCCCATCCCTGGAAATTTCCAGAATTTACTGGGTACCGTGAAAATTTTCTCTGAATTTTCCAGAAAATGTGCCCCTTGGAAAATCGTTCCCAGAATTTTCCGGCTTTGGGAATGATTTTCTGAGAAAAATTCAATTCTGGCTGTCAAACAATTCCGGGTAACAGAGATATTACTGTATGCAAATCTGATGATCGTCAGTGTATCAACAAAGGGAAATTAATTTCTAGGTGCGCACAACTCAACTCACTTAACATCACAACAAGGACACCCAAGTTAAAACTTTTAAACTTAATATTGAGGTGTAAAAAGACACCCATTAAATAACACTGATATTTATATTAACAGGATTTATAAAAAAATTCACCCACATTAAACTGTGTTTCAACAATTAACAAAATAAATTTATAACGAGATAAACTTTTCTTTACAGTTTTGATTAAAGTTGTAAATGAAATGGGATTTCTTATACATCTTAGGAAATTTCACAGGGAATATTTATAACACTACAGGAAACTCTGTGTCTCAAGTTCCAACAAAGGAGGGCATCAACTGTGGAAGCATCCACAAGTACTTCTTTTTACATGCCATGTACAGTCAGGGTCAAAAGTTTACTCCCTCCCCAAATGAAGCAACATCAACACCAAATGAGATACAACAGTTAGGGTAAGTCAGTTCGGAGACTCATTCCCGTGACTCAGTTTCACAGCAGGAGTGAACTTTTGTCCCCGACTGTACAATACTATTACTCTCTGGCTGGAATCAATCGAGAAGACATTTCTTGGTCCGATGGATGGGCTGGCATGGAAAGTTTATGTACAGTCCTGGAAGAAAGTTTTCGCTACAGCAATGGTGGAAGGGGCAAAATCTGCCCACCCTTACTGGACGACAGGTCCACTGTTCAGCCATCGCCTCCCTCCCTCCTTCCTTACACAACACACAAACAAGCACCCTCGCAGTTCATCAATCGAGTTCTGATACTTCTATTTTTCAATAAGGACTAGGGAAGGATGTCATTGTTTTGTTAATAAATTCACAAACCAATATACTCAATCAAGTTTTACATAATAGGTTACATCATTATAATATGATCATAACATAGTGCAGTGTGTGTTTTGGTGGCTGGGGTTTGAAACAATATCAGAATCCACCAAGTTGTATTGTCTTTCAGAATGGTAGCCAGAAACCTAAGCATGAATGTGAGGAATAGTATTGATATTGAAACAGTTTATTTAGCCAGAAGAGTAAAAAAAAAAAAAAAATATTAACATGGCTGAGCCAGGGAGGCAACGGCTGAACAGTGGAGCTGTCGTCCAGTAAGGGTGGGCAGACTTTGCACCATCCACCTTGATCGTTGTGAGTACTTTTGTCAGGGACTGTACCTCCTGCGAGTCACCAAAATATAAAAAACAAACAACCTGGACAGAACTTGCATAATAATTATAAAAATTACCAGAGAATCTTAGGAAACCCAAACATACTAAAACTAGAGTAGGATGAACACTGTAATTATCTCAAGAGCAACAAGGATCATGATGAAAACCACACATTGATCCAAGCAGTCAGAAATGTTACAAACACATCATGTTCATCATTCATATATTAGTACCGTATCACTACAAATTATCATTATAAGAATAAGCCCTTGAAGTGACTGGATTTTACCTCATTGCTGATACAAAGAACTAAGTATAAAATACTATACTGTATATAAAAATAGATACAGTGAGTTCTGCTATTACGCGTGTTTTGACAACGCGAATTGGCTCTAACGCGATTCATGAATAGAGGAACAATATTTGTAAAACGCGAACGCGTCTCCTCTAACGCGATTCCACTCGAACGGTTGTTGTGGCTTGGCGCAGGGTTATGCAGTGTTTACAGTTCACGTTCGACATCACATGTTCAATTGAGTTATGTGTTTTGTTTGTGAACAATTGCAGAAATAATGTATGTAATATTTATGTATACAGTATACCTGTACAGTATATGTAAATTGTAAAATTTTAAATAAAAGAGAAAATCGAATTACGTAGTGTTTTACACCCGCGCTCTCTTTACATCACACACAGTGTTTACAGTTCACGTTCGACATCACATGTTCAATTGATTTATGCGTTTTGTTTGTGAAGAATTGCAGAAATAATTTATGTAATATTTATGTGTGTGTGATGTAAACAGAGCGCTTGGCCTCTCTCTCTTTCTCTCTCTCTGTATGAATGGAATTCGTGGTTTAGAGTGAGTGATACGAATGTCGTAACATTACTAGGCTGAAGGCGCCTGAATACCACTTAAACACATCAAAACTATTTTAATTGATCACTGTTTAATAAATTCATTCACTCATGATTTCAAATTCCCTTATCATCCTGTGTTATATACAGAAATACTCGAGTCCCTGAGCGAGTACGCAAAAAGAAAACGGAGGGCTAAGACATCCTGAAGTGGATAGAGAACGGATATATATATATATATATATATATATATATATATATATATATATATATATATATATATATATATATATATATATATATATATATATATATATATATATATATATATATATATATATATATACACACACACACACAAGTCGGCCCTTAACATTCGCGGGGGTTAGGTAACAGAGATACCCGTGAATGTTAAAAATCCGTGTACTATTGCTGCCCCCCTAAAAAATCCCTGGCCCCCCCATGTCCTTATTTACCGTATATACCTGTGTGTAGTTCGAGTTTTTAAGACCAAATTATTTGGCAAAAATTGGGGGTCGACCTCTAAACGGGTAATAGTTTCGTTAGGTTGAAAAATATTTACCAGTAACTACCAGTAAACAATGGAAACGATGCACCAACACACCACCAGCTGTGAGTGTCGGTACAGTTGCCAGGGCAGATCTCTTGCGAGCCCAAAGTAGCCAAATCCATGGTATGGTAGCACAGGACGATGTAAAACAAAGTATTCATTTATTAAAGTTAATTTATAGATACTGGACATAAATTTTTGTTCATTACATTTGAAACATCAATCTTTGTTAATTAAATTTGAAACAAGAGAAAACTACGATACTGGATTTTCATTAAAATATTACATCACAAGTATATTTTACCTTAACTGTGACTGAATGAATATATTCTCGGAAATAAATATGGAAATGTAATATTTTTGCTGGAATGACATACATATTATAGTGGAAGTGGGATAAAATCATGACGAAAGACTTTCGCTTTCTTTCGTTGTTCAAAATATTTTACCGTAATCGCTTTTCGAATGGTTTTCAGTTAAAAAACTGTTGTACTCGTACTGTATTACAATAATATTCTATCCTATCATTAGCCTTATAATCCCACAACTGAAAACCATTCGAAAAGCGATTACGGTAACATCTTTTGAACGAAAGAAAGCGAAAGTCATTGCTTTCGTCACTTTCCACTGTATTACGTACATCATTTCAGCAAAAATATTACATTTCCATGTTCTCAGAAATAAATGGTAGTTTTGTTGAAATGTAATGTACAGTATTTAACATTAAAATGCAAAAATAGCTATAAAAACAATTAATACACCCGTAATGTACTGGCTGGCATCTCCACTCGTCCCTGCTCCCGCCAGTCACCTCCTCCCCGCTCTATCCCTCCGCCTCCTCCACATCGTCACTACTGTTGTATTACAATAATATTCTATCTTAATTGACTTGAATAAATACTACGATACCATATTTCTGAATATTTTCATTAAAATCCATCCAAATCATTTTCCTTGTCATCGTCTTAAGCACCAAACAGCTTCTCCCAGTCCTCTCCTTGAACAGGGCTAGAGGGTACGTGTTTTTCGAATCGTTTTCAATTAAAAAAATGTTACATCACACGTATATTTTACCTAAACTGCGCCTGAATGAATATATTCTTGGAAATAAATAGTAATTTTGCTGAAACATGATGTATTTCAATGTAAAATAGGATAAAATACATGACGAAAACAAAAGACTTCACCTAACCTTCCAATGTTCAGGAGATGTTACTAGTTTTTTTAATAGTTTTCGGTTAAAATACTGTTACATTACAATGATATTATATTCATACTGTGCTTGATATACTACATTCACAGAAATGAAATATTTTTGCTGAAATGACGTAAGTATTACAGTGGAATGTGGGACAAAATCGTGACGAAAACAATGACTTTCGCTTTCTTTCATTCAAAAATGTTACCGTAATCGCTTTTCGAATGGTTTTCAGTTAAAAAACTGTTGCATCACAAGTGAATTAGGATAGAATATTATTGTAATACAACAGTTTTTTAACTGAAAACCATTCGAAAGGCGATTACGGTAACATCTTTTGAGCGAAAGAAAGCGAGTCATTGCTTTCGTCACTTTCCACTGTAATACGTACGTCATTTCAGCAAAATATTACATTTCCATATTCTCAGAAATAAATAGTACTTTTGCTGAAACATGATGTATTTCAATGTAAATTAGGATAAAATACATGACGAAAACAAGAGACTTTACTAACCTTCCGATGTTCAAGATATGTTACTCGTTTTTTTAGTAGTTTTCGGTTAAAATACTCTTATATTAGTGATATTCTATTCATACTGTGCTTGATATAATACATTCACGGAAATGTAATATTTTTGCAACTACAATGCTGATGTCAACACAAGTGTGGTTACAGCGAGACTGACTGAGTGAGGGAGAGCTATGCGTGTGTGTGTGTGTGTGTGTGAGGTTGCGGGAGCGGGCGGTGTCCCGTGTTCGGTGCCGCGCGCGAGTTGAATGGCGCGCGATTTGAATGTACTTCAATTACTTTAATGTACAGAATATTCCTCTGGCGGGGCAATCCGCGTATTTGCGAATCCGTGAATGCTAAACCCGCGTATGTGAAGGGCCGACTGTGTATATATGTGTGTGTGTGTGTGTATATATATATATATATATATATATATATATATATATATATATATATATATATATATATATATATATATATATATATATATATATATATATATATATATATAATTATATATATATATATATATAAATTGTAAAAATTTAAATAAAAGAGAAAAACTAAATACGTAGCATTTAAAGTGTACTGTACAGTGTTGTGGCTTGGCACAGGGTTGTGCAATGTTTACAGTTCACGTTCGACATCACATGTTCAATTGATTTATGTTTTTTTTTTGTGAAGAATTTCAGAAATAATTTATGTAATATTTATGTATACAGTATACCTGTACAGTATATGTAAATTGTAAAATTTTAAATAAGAGAGAAAAACAAAATACGTAGTGTTTAAAGTGTACTGTACAGTGTTGTCGCTTGGCGCGGGGTTATGCAGTGTTTACAGTTCACGTTCGACATCACTTGTTCAATTGATTTATGTGTTTTGTTTGTGAAGAAATACCTGTACAGTATATGTAAATTGTAAAATTTTAAATAAGAAAGAAAAACAAAATACGTCGCGTTTTAGACCTGCGCGCTCTGTTTACACCACACGATCAATCTGAAACACGTGTGAAGTTTTTAAGTGTCCTCAGTGATTTCTGATTACTGTTTCTCCAATTTTGTGACTTTGGAAAAGAAGAATATCTCCGGGAAGTGTTCTGGTGATCGCATTTCCGGTGGTGATCTTAAAAGAAAGGCTATAACAATTGAAGAAAAGCTTGATGTTGTCAATCGTTTTGAAAATAAGGAAAGAACATGTGATGTTGTGCGTCCAACGGGAATAAAAGAATCTATTTTACGCACCATTAGAGACAATGCAGCAAAGATTAAAGCAAGCTGTATTGCTGGAAAAACCTTGAGTGCTAGCAAAAGTGTGAGATCACAGCCAAAGGAACTTGAGGAGATGAAATGGCTTCTAAGTGTTTGGATAGAAGATCAAACGAAAAAGCAATCTGGGACCAGCTTCCTCACCATTAAAGAGAAAGCCTTATCAATATATGAGGACCTAAAGAAAAACTGCACCTGATGATGATGATACTGATGATGACTATAACAAATGTCAAATCCTGTCTGCATGACTCCTCAACATCAACCTTCTCCCCCCATCAAGTTATATTCATATTTTTTCAAGGTAAAGTGTAACATTTACTGTTTGATTTCATTATTAGATATGAATGTAACATTTATTTAGACTGTGCTATCCTTTGTGTGAGGCTAACTACGAAATTTTTTTCGATTTCGAGTAATCTGCACCTAACCCTATTATCTCCATAAGCCCTGTTATTTTTTCTTATGCGAATTTCTATAACACGATGTTTTACAAGAACACAACTATCGCGTGATAGCAGAACTGACTGTAAATCAGGAGAGGAGAACAATCACATTACATTAAGCCCACAGTAACTTCTTCTTGGAGAAATTATGTACTTGTAACAAATGCTTCATTATCATTCCTTCATTTATCACAAAAATTTCCCATTACAACATGCCCTTAAAATTCACGAGGGTTGGGTTCTCAAAATGGCCGCAAATAGCCATATCTGCAAATAACATTTGCTGGCTAAGGGGGTAGGGGGCTACATTTTTACTCGTGTGCAAAGAAATGTACTTTCCCTTTATGTGTTTACCCTTTGTACAATTATTTCTTTTACCTGTATTGTACATATGTGTGTGTCTGTGTGTAGACACACACACACAACATACGTACATATAAATAATACTGTACTGTAATGGGAAAATTCTCCCACAAATAATAAAAAAACAAGACAACAAAATGTATAAAAAATGTGGTTCTACCTGCAAGTCAACTTCGTGCTTTAATAACAAAGCACAGAGATTGACTTGAGGGTAGACTCTAACATTTTTTATACATTTTGTTGTCTTGTTTCTGATTATTTGTGAGAGAATTTTCCCATTATTATTTATTTGTATGTGTTTTGTGTATTTGTGTCAACAGACACATATTTACAATACAGCCACTCCTTGACTTACGACGGGGTTAGGGACCCAAATCCAGGTCGTAAGTTGAATTGGTCGTAAGTCGAAAATGCGAAGATAATACATAGAAAATCTAAAATGGGTGTCTCTTTTTCTTCTCAGCACCACAAAACTCTCACTTTTAAGCTTGACAGCCATTTTAAAGGGAATTACAAACGAAAATTTTGTCAGTACACAGTTCAATCACTAACACACAAGTAGAGGAGTAGCTGTACAGGTAAAAGAAATTACTGTCTCTAGAACAAATGGCTCCCTGTCCCTGCTGCAAAAGTGCAACTTTAAAACTACCCTTAGACATTCTTGGGAACATCCAGGGTGTCATCCGCGAATAATAGAGGCCCGCGAATTAAAAATCTGCGAATTTGTCGGGGCATGCTGATTGTAAAAATTTACATCAATTACTGTTTAATTTACTCTACCTTTAAATTTTAAACATCCGTCATTTACTGGTCATCATTCTTTTCTCTAATGTTTTAATACTATAGATATACTTATACAGTATATGTATATGTGTTGTTCTAAACCCACCTGAACATACTATGGGTACTCCAGCTCTAAGTTTATAAGACATTACCTACATTGCATTGGTGGTCTATTACCTGTAAGTCACCCTCTGGCTTTTTTTTTTTTTTTTTTTTTTTTTTTTTTAAAGTACAGCTACACCTTTACTGCACTGTCTTAAGCTGTACAATATTACAAAGCTCTCACCTGTAATACACAACTATATTATGCAGTAAAATATGACCCAACTATGCCCCCCAAATATCTTAACCACATGATATAAACAACACTTTAATGAGTCCAGCATTTCAAAAACAGGCTCATTACATTTTCAGTATGATTATCTATTTATACATTCAGTATATTTATACAGTTGATTGTGTTTTCTCTGCATAAACATACTCACAAAGGCATTTATTGCAAACTCTGATCACTTAAAACAACAATTGATCAGTATACATAAACAATGGCTTAATAGTACAATTAAAAGAACATAAAATGAATGTAGCTCAACAGATGCATTACACTTAACATGTAATGTCACATATGGATTGTACAATCAAAGACAAAAGTCATGCTCGGTTTTGTCCGAAGATTAAATATAACTCGTGAAACATTATGAGAGCCCCTTACCACAAGGCAGAGTGCACCAAAAGCTTAGCCCTTCAGCACATGTTTTCACCAAATTTCATGACACGACTTTTGTCTTTTATTGTACCTACTGTACTCATTAGGTATTCCAGCAGTGTTGAAGTCTTGGAAATATTGTTCCACTCAATACGAGTCAAGGATAAATGGATAAAAATTCACAAGAAATTGGTAAGTAGATACATATACAGAGAGATAGGTAGATGGACAAGTTAAAAAACAGATACGTGTAGATAGATTACAAACAGACAGACATTGCTACAGATTGTAAATTTTTTTTTTTTTAGAGTTTATAAGTCAAGTGAGAACACTTGGTCTAAAAACAGTTCACCTCATATACCATTATTTATCACATGGAAAGCTAAGCCAAGTCCCCAGCTGACCTCGTAGTTGTCTATCTTCTTGTACAGCTGCAGAAAAAGAAAACAAAAATTACAAAACATGTTGGCTACAAGGATCCAGAGCCCATGGTCAACACACAAGAAATGCCATAACTCTTTCAAATCTGGAAGAAAAATGATGAATCAAACCTAAAATGGGATCACATGAAGATTTGGCCCAGCCAGCTTCTTGAACCTGATGATTAAATACCTTAATACTACGTGGAGGGGATTAGGTATGGTTAGGTTAAGTTAGGTAGATTAAATTTAATTATATTAGAGTAGGTTAGGTTAGGTTAGCATTAAACCCTTCACTACAGGGATGCCACTTTTAATATTTTATTTGGCTAAGGGCAGATGATTTTATTCAGCACAGAGGTGACCCCACACACAAGTGGCTAAGGTGAAATAAGCTGGGGTGGCTATTCTTCATGTGGTCCTTAAACTCTCATGACATTAACTTATGCCTGGGTCAGACTATTTATGTACAAGCAGTAATTCTATGGACTGATGCTCAGGGTTCCCAAGACCAGCTATGTGAATAGATATACATGTAGAGTAATCCAAAAAGCTAATGTATGTCTTCCTGTCATGCCCTGGTTTGTAAAATTTCTATATATCCCATTCTCTGCATCCTACTAACCCTTCACACTATTATCAAGTTTGTTACATCTAGTGCTTTTAATGTGCTTCTTCCTCTAACATCCAGTCCTTGTTTTATACCCATACTGTATAATACTACCGGCTCGATGATTCCCCGATACATCCTCATCTCCATCTCTTTGTACTATTCTGTACAGTGATATACCCGTTAGCCAATAATTGGTGCATGGTGGTTTCAAAATTGAAGAGATTTTTGGGTATGGAGACAAATTTTCTCATCCCATGAAAAAATCACATATCCCGGAATTTTTCCGAGTAATGGGGAAGGTTTCTGAGTCTAAAATACGCATCTCACAAAGAATTGCATTTCTTCATCCAAACACCACGGTAAACGTACAATATATTGTAAATAAAAAAATATATTACCGAATAAATTACAGTAGAGTAGGGTCGGGATATATTGAGACTTTATATAACGATCATTTTATCTCGCGGCTACTAAAATTATCAACATTTTCCTATACAGTATACTGTATATGCATGGTGATTATTTTTTTTTATTTCGCGAGGGAAATTGTGCAGGATATATTTCAAACTTATCACTACTACCAAAATTATCAAATTTTTCCAATATATACAGTCATTTCTGCTACAACGAGTGTTTTGATAACGCGAATTGGCTATAACGCGATTGATGAATAGAAGAACAATATTTGAAAACGTGAATGCGTGTTGGCTGTAATGCAATTCCACTCGAAATTTTTAAGTGTACTGTCGCTTGGCGCAGGGTTATGCAGTGTTTACAGTTCACGTTCGACATCACATGTTCAATTGGTTCATGTGTTTTGTTTGTGAAGTGTTATTTGATAGGGACTGTATAAATTGTATCCTTTTTTTGCAAATTTAGCTGTTCCCATAAATACTGTATGAAAAAAATAAATAAAAATAATGTTTCGCAGTGCGGACTAACAGCGCTTTCTGTTTACATCACACAATCAGTTGAAACACGTGGGTTGTTTTGAAGCGTCCTCAGTGATTTTTGCTTACTATTTCTCCAATTTTGTGGTATTAACTGTGAATATAGAAAAGAAGAATACAGTATTACCCCGCCTAACGCGGTTTCACTTAGCGCGTTTTCGCATATACGCGGTGCCTTGCCAGAGCTGAACTTTCACTTAACACGGATTTTTTCCACATATACGCGGTGAGTGTCCGGCTCGAGATGCTATTTTTAGATTTTGCCCACGCGCCACGCACCACCCGCCTGCCCGCCTGCCTGCCTCTCCCTCCTCCTCCCTCCGCTTGGGCAAGCCGCGCGGTAAGGTTGCGCAGTGTGTGTCTTTGTTGCGTTATCACTGACGTCATATAACGTATCGGACTGTGATTGGCCATGCATCCCTACCCCCCTCTGCTGCTAGCTGTAATTGGCTTAAAGTATTATGACATGACCACCCCGGGGAGGGAGGGAGGGAGGGAGGGAGGAGAGACGATGCTTGACCTAGCTGCGGCAGTTTGATCCCTCAAGGCCACACCGTGTAAACGCGCATCCATTGTTCCGTAAAATGGCTTCCGCCGGACCACCACCGCCCCCAGAGAGAGACCTTTCCTTACCTGGACCCAGCAGCACTAAGCCAAAGAAGACACGACGTTCCTTAAGCTACGAGGTGAAGTACCAAATTGTTCAAGATTTGGAGAAAGGAACACGGCAAGTTGATCTCGCGCGCCAGCATGGCGTCAACGAATCTACGATTCGCACGATCAAGAAGGATGCAGCCAAGATCAAAGAGCACATGAAAATCACAAAGTCTGCAGGTGCTTCATCTATCAGGTATTGCCAGAACAGGGTGCTGGCAAAAGTGGAAAATTTGCTGGTGAGTTATTTGGTGCATCAGGCGCGACGCAACATGGCGGTGGACACGCGCTCAGTGCAGGAGTACGCACGTGAGCTATACGCAGCAGTGTCACGTAAACTGGGAATTGCAGAGCCCAAACCCTTCAATGCTTCCTCTGGTTGGCTGCATAGGTTTAAGAAGAGGAACAAGATCACCAACATCAACATTGGTGGTGAGGAATCGAGTGCTGACCGTGTGGCGGCTAGAGATTTTCCTCCGTTTTTACGTGAGATTATGGAGGAAGGACAGTACACTGACGACCAGGTGTTTAACATGGACGAATCTGGTCTTTTCTGGAAAAAGTTACCTTCCAAGACCTTCGTTGTCCAGTCTGCCAGCAAGGTAAGGGGTCGGAAGTTGCAGAAGGAACGTATCACCGTCCTGTTTACCACCAATGCCTCCGGTACCTGTAAACCAAAGTTATCGGTGATTCACACAGCCCGCAAGCCGCATGCCTACAAGAATATGGACATGAACAAGCTTAATGTCCACTGGCTAACCGCACGTAAGGCGTGGGTGTCCTCTTCTCTGTCCCTCTTCTGGTTTGACAACTGTTTTGTTCCCGACGTGAAGAAATTCTGCGAGCAACAGAATGTTCCATTCAATATTTTGTTGCTCCTTGACAACGCACCTGGACACTCGCCCCTACTTATGGATCGTCACCCCAACGTAAAAGTGGTCTTCCTTCCTCCCAACACTACGTCATTAATCCAGCCCATGGACCAGGAGTTGATCTGCAATGTGAAAGCTGCGTACTCTGCAAAGAAGTTCAAGCTCCTGAACGACTCTACCAACACCAAGGATGAGTTGCGTAAGCTGGGTGACACCGACAGCGAGAGCAAAAGCGACGAGGACAAGGAACAAGAGGCGGTGACTCAAGAACTTCTCGTCAAACAATTTTGGAAGAAGTTTAACGTTAAACAAGCTGTAGACTTCTTGGTGGAGGCATGGGATCTGCTGACTATTGCTACGATTCGTCACGCATGGAGACATGTGTTGCATGGCATACCAGGTGAGAGGAGGAGTGAACCTGTGACTGGTCAGGTTCAGACTGTTGCAGTAGCAGTGGACCTTGCCAGAGAAGCTGCGCTCAATATTACAGCTGAAGGCTTCTCCGAGACCACCAACGAAGACATCCTGGAGGTGATCAAACATCCTGAAGTGACTGCCGACGAGATGTTGGAAGAAGAACACGCCAGTGAAGAGGAGGAAGAAGGTGAGTCATTCTCCGAAGAACCTAGTTTAAGTCATAGTGATATTAAGTGTGCCATAGAGTTTGCAGAAAAAATTAAGTCCGTCCTTTCCCGCGACAATGACGATGAACGCTATGAAGTCTTCCATACCCGACTGGTGCAGGCTATGGAGCCGTACATCACGGTGTATCATGACAACATCAAAGCCAGCCGTCAGCAAAGCATAACCGAGTTCTTCGCCCGCAACCCACCACAGCCAGCCCAAGCCAGTGATAGTGAAATTGAAGTTGACTTTGAGGGATTTGTCAGGGAAGCCCTGACAACTGTAAGTGACAGTGATGCTGATTCACCTAGTAATGGTGATTCACCTGAGGGCCAGTAATCTGCCCTCTGCCTCGGAACCAGCCTCCATCCCCGTATGCCGACCCATCTCTTCTACTACCGTAAGTGTTCCACAAAATTTTTCGTTTTTTAACCTATTCTTTATTTTTCCTATGTTAACCTTTATCTTTCCTAACCTAACCTCTTCTATATTACTTGTTTTTTCATACCATCATAAAGTTAAGATAGAATTTTTACTACAACATAGTTATGTGTCGTCAAAAAGTGGAGTTTGGGGGTCGGGCTGGTTTCTATTGGAATTAATCCCATATGTTCTGTTGTTCACTTAACGCGGATTTCACTTAACGCGGGACCCTCTGGGTTCAATTGACCGCGTTAAGTGGGGTACAACTGTATCTCCAAGAAGCATTCTGGTGATCGCATTCCCGGTGGTGATCGTAAAAGAAAGGCAATAACACTTGAAGAGAAGCTTGATGTTATCAACCTCAAAATCACCCATCTCCCCCATCAAGTTATATTCATATTTTTTCAAGGTAAAGTGTTCCATTTACTGTATGATTTCATTATTAGATATGAATGTAACATTTATTTAGACTGTGCTATCCTTTGTGTTAGGCAAACTTCTAAATTTTTTTCGATTTCGAGTAATCTGCACCTAACCCTATTTTCTCCATAAGCCCTGTTATTTCTATTGCGCGAATTTCTACAACACGAGGTTTTACAAGAACACAACTATCGCGTTGTAACAGAACTGACTGTAGTGGTAAATTTATTTACAGTAGACTCACAACTTACGTGGGGTTATGTTCCTGGGACCTCACAAGAAGCCAAAAACCATATAAATTCAGAAACACTCCTAAAAATCCCCTAAATTTCCCCCAAAATAAGAGTTGATTTTTTTATATCTCTTGTGCAAAATATATGATGTCTACTATGTTCAAATTATTCGCTGTCTTGCAAGGATTTCAGCAATGTAATTTATATTCTGCTTACTTTATACTGTGCCATTTTATGTCAAGTTTAATCACTTTATTGGCCTCCAGAACTTAACCCAATTTTCCCCATTGATTACATGTAATTATATATTGCGATTTAGTATATAGCGAACATCCTTGGACCCTCTCTCACGATATATCCCAACCCTACTGTGATACAGGCAGACCAAATGGTGATATGATGATACAGGATGGCCTGCCTTTGTCCTGTACTATCTCCTGTAACTGGTTTTTCAAACTGTCACTCTCCTCTCCTTCCATGAAGGAAGGATTGTACATGCACTATATACTGTATATACACCTCTACACACTCGCATTCACTGTCCACTGTGCTATGTACAGTACAGGTGTCGTTCATTTAAGGATGGTGTTGCGTTCCTAAAAAACAAAACCCTAATGTAAAGTGAAATTACAGGTTGACAACCCTTTATCCGAAATTCTGAAAACTGAAAAGCTCTCAAAATCGAAAGTTTTTGTGATATATATATATATATATATATATATATATATATATATATATATATATATATATATATATATATATATATATATATATATATATATATATATATATATATATATATATATATATATACACCTAGACCCCAACTTACGACTATGTGGACTTACGCATTTTCTATACCGAAACGTTTCCAGTTAATGTAGTCTCCATGTATAATTAGAAAATTATGGGGGCCCCATGTGCATTCAGCTGACTACATTAAAGGTTAAGTGCTCAGTCACACTGTATCCATTCCTTATTATTTATTACTTTCACTGTACTGTATCCATTCATCATTCATCATTACTTTTACTGTACTGTATTTCATTGTAGATTTTTATTAAAAAAAAAAAAAAATTTTTTTTTTTTTTCTATATCGGACTTACGACCATATCGGACTTACGACCTGGATTTGGTCCCTACTTACGTCGTAAGTCAGGTTTCAGAATGTATATATATATATATATATATATATATATATATATATATATATATATATATATATATATATATATATATATATATATATATATATACACACACACAGTAGTACCCGCTTAACGGTCAATAAAATAAAACCACAGAAATTGCCATGTTGGAAAGCTTCTTCGTGAACAGCAGAACCTTATAGGATTAATTCAATAGAAACTGACGATCCCCAAACTCCACTTTTTCCGACACAATACCTATGTTGTATTAAAAATAACATCTTAATTTTATGATGGTATGCACACACAATTAATATTTAAGAGAAATACAGTCGTCAGGTTAATGTCCATTCAAATAATGGACTCAAATCTACCCTCCCCCTCCCTCTTCCCAGCTCACTAGCTCCTACCTCTCTGAGAAATGTTTGGGTGAAAACACTAGATTTTAACGTTTGGTAATAAATAATACCTCAGACTAAAGTTAGGATAATATAATTGACATTTCTGGATTCATGTAAGACCAGGAATATTTTGAATATAAATGTCATATATTTTGCACAAAGATAACATATTTACTGAGAGTAAACTTTAAATCTAAAATTTGTATGTCTAATGCAAAATCTATGATGTTTATATTCGAAATGATCACCAAATTGTAAGAATTCCAGCAATATAAATTATATTCTGGCCGGGTAATTTGTATGAATTTTATGAGCTAAAACAAATATCTTCAGTAAATAAAAAAAATATATTCTTCAAGACACTATCTGTCAATCAAAGTACCCCACCTTGCCTTCTTCCAACCGCGCGGTCAGTCCCAACCCTCCCCGCCACCCCCCACCAATCCTCCCTTCAAGAAATGTTGGGTGAAAAAACTAAATTTTAACATTTTGTATTAAATAATACCTCAGATTAAAGTTAGGATAATATAATTGACATTGCTGGATTCCTTGTAAGACCAGGAATATTTTGAATACAAATGTCATATATTTTGCACAAAAAATAACATATTTACTCAGAGTAGGCTAAACATTATATCTAAAATTTGTATGTCTAATGCGAAATCTATGATGTATATATTCAAAATGATCACCAAATTGTAAGAATTCCAGCAATGTAAATTATATTCTGACCGGGTAATTTGTATGAATTTTATGAGCTAAAACAAATATCTTCAGTTAATAAAAAAAAAAATATTCTTCAAACAGTAACAGATGGTCGGTCGGTCCCTCCCCCACCCCCCACCAACCTTGTCCCTACCAGATGTGTGGGAAAACCAGAATATTTACCTTTTTAGTAATAAATAATACCTCAAACTAAAGTTAGGATAATATAATTGGCATTGCTGGATTCGTTGTAAGACCAGGAATATTTTGAATACAAATGTCATATATTTTGCACAAAAAATAAAATATTTACTCAGAGTAAACATTATATCTAAAATTTGTATGTCTTATGCAAAATCTATGATGTTTATATTCAAAATGATCATCATATTGTAAGAATTCCAGCAATGTAAATTATATTCTGGCCGGGTAATTTGTATGAATTTTATGAGCTAAAACAGGCAGTCAGGCAGGGTGGCGGGTGGGGCGAATCTAAAAATAGTTCTCGAGCCGGACACTCACCGCGTATACGTGGAAAAAACCCGCGTTAAGTGAAAGTTAGGCTCTGGCGAGGCACCGCGTATACGGTAAAACGCGCTAAGCGAAACCGCGTTAAGCGGGGTAATAATGTATATGTATATGTATATGTATATATATATATATATATATATATATATATATATATATATATATATATATATATATATATATATATATATATATATATATATATATATATATATATATTATATATATATATTATATATATATATATATATATATATATATATATATATATATTATATATATATATATTATATATATATATATTATATATATATATATATATATATATTATATATATATATATATATATATATATATATTATATATATATATATATATATATATATATATATATATATATATATATATATATATATATATATATATATATATATACAGTAGTACCCCGATTTACGTTGTCAATTGAACCCACGGGGTACAGCAGAAAGTGAAAACCGCGTAAAGTCAACAATAGAACATATGGGATTAATTCCAATAGAGACTGGCCCGACCCCCAAACTCCACTTTTTCCGACACAATACCTAAGTTGTAGTAAAAATAACATCTAAATTTTATGATGGTATGCTCACACAATTAATATTTAAGAGAAATACAGTCGCCAGGTTAATGTCCATTCAAATAATGGACTCATATCCCCCCCCCCTCTTCCCAGCTCACTGGCTCCTACCTCTCTGAGAAATTATTGGGTGAAACACTAGATTTTAACGTTTAGTAATAAATAATACCTCAGACTAAAGTTAGGATAATATAATTGACATTTCTGGATTCCTTGCAGATCAGGGAATATTTTTAATGTAAGCTTCATATATTTTGCACAAAAGATAAAATACTTGCTTTGTGTAAACCAAATTATTACATTAGATCTAAAATTTGTATGCCTAATGCAAAATCCATGATGTTTATATTCAAAATGATCAACATATTGTAAGAATTCCAGCAATGTAAATTATATTCTGGTCCAGTAATTTCTATGAATTTTATAAGCTAAAACAAATATCTTCAGTTAATAAAAAAAAAAATATTCTTCACGACACTATCTGTCAATCAAATACCCCACCTTGCCTCCCCCCTCTTCCAACCGCGCCGGATGGTCGGTCGGTCCCAACCCTCCCCCCCCACCCCCCACCTTCCCTCCCTACCAGAGAAATGTTGGGTGAAGAAACTAGATTTTAACTTTTAGTAATAAATAATACCTCAGACTAAAGTTAGGATAATATAATTGACATTTCTGGATTCCTTGCAGGTCAGGGAATATTTTGAATGTAAACGTCATATATTTTGCACAAAAGATAAAATATTTGCTTTGTGTAAACCAAATTATTACATTAGATCTAAAATTTGTATGTTTAATGCAAAATCCATGATGTTTATATTCAAAATGATCATCATACTGTAAGAATTCCAGCAATGTAAATTATATTCTGGCCGGGTAATTTGTATGAATTTTATGAGCTAAAAAAAAAATATATATACTTCACGCGTATATGAGTAGATGCACCGCGGAAAGTGAAAGTCCGGTTTGGAAAGGAACCGCGTAAATGAGAAATCGCGGAAAGTGAAACCGTGTAAAGCGGGGTAATACTGGATATATATATTTCATGTAGATCCACAATGAAAAGGTGAATAAGATAAATCGTGATAAAATCACACGGGAAAAGGGAAATAACGGAGCACCTTTGCTTTCATCTTTATCTTTGGCCTAGAAACAGTGACCCATTGGATTTTTAGACAAGCTTAATGATATTGTCCCATGTATCACATTCAAAATTGAAAGAGAAATACAGTCGGCCCGTAACATTCGCGGGGGTTAGGTAACAGAGATACCCGTGAATGTTAAAAATCCGTGTACTATTGCTACCCCCCCCCAAAAAACAATCCCTGGCCCCCCCATGTCCTTATTTACCGTATATACCTGTGTGTAGTTCGAGTTTTTAAGACAAAATTATTTGGCAAAAATTGGGGGTCGACCTCTTAACGGGTAATAGTTTCGTTAGGTTGAAAAATATTTACCAGTAACTACCAGAAAACAATGGAAACGATGCACCAACACACCACCAGCTGTGAGTGTCGGTACAGTTGCCAGGGCAGATCTCTTGCGAGCCCAAAGTAGCCAAATCCATGGTATGGTAGCACAGGACGATGTAAAACAAAGTATTCATTTATTAAAGTTAATTTATAGATACTGGACATAAATTTTTGTTCATTACATTTGAAACATCAATCTTTGTTAATTAAATTTGAAACAAGAGAAAACTACGAAACTGGATTTTTATTAAAATATTACATCACAAGTATATTTTACCTTAACTGTGACTGAAAGAATATATTCTCGGAAATAAATATGGAAATGTAATATTTTTGCTGGAATGACGTACATATTATAGTGGGAAGTGGGATAAAATCATGACGAAAGACTTTCGCTTTCTTTCGTTGTTCAAAATATTTTACCGTAATCGCTTTTCGAATGGTTTTCAGTTAAAAAACTGTTGTACTCGTACTGTATTACAATAATATTCTATCCTATCATTAGCCTTATAATCCCACAACTGAAAACCATTCGAAAAGCGATTACGGTAACATCTTTTGAACGAAAGAAAGCGAAAGTCATTGCTTTCGTCACTTTCCACTGTAATACCTACATCATTTCAGCAAAAATATTACATTTCCATGTTCTCAATAAAAAATGGTAGTTTTGTTGAAACGTAATGTACAGTATTTAACATTAAAATGCAAAAATAGCTATAAAAACAATTAATACACCCGTAATGTACTGGCTCGCATCTCCACACGTCCCTGCTCCCGCCAGTCACCTCCTCCCCGCTCTATCCCTCCGCCTCCTCCCCGCTCTATTCCTCTGCCTCCTCCACATCGTCACTACTGTTGTATTACAATAATATTCTATCCTAATTGACTTGAATAAATACTATGATACCATATTTCTGAATATTTTCATTAAAATCCATCCAAATCATTTTCCTTGCCATCGTCTGCAGCACCAAACAGCTTCTCCCAGTCCTCTCCTTGAACAGGGCTAGAGGGTACGTGTTTTTCGAATCATTTTCAATTAAAAAAATGTTACATCACACGTATATTTTACCTAAACTGCGCCTGAATGAATATATTCTTGGAAATAAATAGTAATTTTGCTGAAACGTGATGTATTTCAATGTAAAATAGGATAAAATACATGACGAAAACAAAAGACTTCACCTAACCTTCCAATGTTCAAGAGATGTTACTCGTTTTTTTAATAGTTTTCGGTTAAAATACTGTTATATTACAATGATATTATATTCATACTGTGCTTGATATACTACATTCACAGAAATGAAATATTTTTGCTGAAATGACGTAAGTATTACAGTGGAATGTGGGAAAAATCGTGATGAAAACAATGACTTTCGCTTTCTTTCGTTCAAAAGATGTTACCGTAATCGCTTTTTGAATGGTTTTCAGTTAAAAAACTGTTGCATCACAAGTGAATTAGGATAGAATATTATTGTAATACAACAGTTTTTTAACTGAAAACCATTCGAAAAGCGATTACGGTAACATCTTTTGAGCGAAAGAAAGCTAGTAATTGCTTTCGTCACTTTCCACTGTGATACGTATGTCATTTCAGCAAAATATTACATTTCCATATTCTCAGAAATAAATAGTACTTTTGCTGAAACGTGATGTATTTCAATGTAAATTAGGATAAAATACATGACGAAAACAAGAGACTTTACCTAACCTTCCGATGTTCAAGAGATGTTACTCGTTTTTTTAGTAGTTTTCGGTTAAAATACTCTTATATTAGTGATATTCTATTCATACTGTGCTTGATATAATACATTCACGGAAATGTAATATTTTTGCAACTACAATGCTGATGTCAACACAAGTGTGGTTACAGCGAGACTGACTGAGTGGGGGAGAGCTATGCGTGTGTGTGTGAGGTTGCGGGAGCAGGCGGTGTCCCGTGTTCGGTGCTGCGCGCGAGTTGAATGGCGCGCGATTTGAATGTACTTCAATTACTTCAATGTACAGAATATTCCTCTGGCATCTCATGCGGTGTGTGTGGTGATGCGGAGCTGGCGGTGTCCCCGAAATTTGTGTCAAGCTGAAGCTGAATGGCGCTACGATTTGAATGTACTTCAATTACTTCAAAGTACAGAATATTCCTCTGGCGGGGCAATCCGCCAGATTTATTTGCGAATCCGTGAACGCTAAACCCGAGTATGTGAAGGGCCGACTGTACGTTTCTTTTAGTATGGTGTGTGCATGTAAATGGATGAAAATAAATTAAGAAATCTATGTGAATCTACCCAAAAATACAGTTGAAAAACTTTTTTATAAAATGTACTACAGTAGTGTACACTAATGTACAAATTTTTTTATCTTTTGAGCAAAATATATGATGTTTATATTCAAATTATTGGCTGTCTTCCAAGGATTCCAGCAATGCAAATTATAATCTCCAAATTTAGTCTGAGATATTATATAAGATAAAGACTGCAGGCCTAAAAGGCTGAGGGTGGGGGAGGAGGGACTAAATCCCCTAGTTGGCAACATTTCTAACTCTAATATCAAGAATAATATGGATTTGGTTGATAAACTCAATAACTTACATATTAATTATGATTTTAAACTGGTCAGTTTTGATGTAACATCACTCTTTACAAAGGTCCCAGTTGATGATTTACTAGAGTTCCTCATAGATTCCCTGGATAATATTTCATTGCCCGTCTCGAAAGACGACTTCATCGAACTCATCAAACTATGTATTAAGGATTGTAAATTTGAATTCAATGGAGAATATTATGCTCAAAAATTTGGTCTGGCAATGGGTAATCCACTCTCACCTGTATTAAGCAACCTATATATGGAATTCTTTGAAAAGAAACTATTAAGTAATATTTTACCACCTTCAGCAGTCTGGTTTAGATATGTAGATGATGTATTATGTCTCTGGCCAAGTAATGAGGACCTAAAAGCTTTCCTGCCACAACTTAATAACTTAGCCCCCTCGATCAAATTCACTGTGGAATTAGAGCATGACTGTAAATTGCCATTCCTAGACTGTCTGATACACAGAATAGGTAACACCTTTAAGTTCAGTATTTATAGAAAACCTACTAATGTGTGTTCATACATTCATTATTATTCTGCCCACCATAATAGAGTCAAACAGTCAGTATTTTCAACAATGTTTTTACGTGCTTTGATAATTTGCAGCCCGGAATTCATTGATGAGGAATATAAATACAGCTAGACCCTGACTTACGACTGCTTCGACTTACGACCGTCGGGACTTACGACCGCTGCAGTTGTGACCATTTTTTTTTCTTCAAATGACGCATGCATTTTCTATACCGAAACGTTTCCAGTTAATGTAGTCTCCATGTATAATTAGAAAATTATGGGGGCCCCATGTGCATTCAGCTGACTACATTAAAGGTAAGTGCTCAGTCACACTGTAACCATTCCTTATTATTTATTACTTTCACTGTACTGTATCCATTCCTCATTATTCATTACTTTTACTGTACTGTATTTCATTGTAGATTATTTATTTAAAAAAAAAAATTTTTTTTTTTTTTTATCTATGTCAGACTTACGACAGGCATCCCCCGCGTTACGGAAGCCCATGTTACGGAATTTCGCTCTTACGGAATTTGTAAATTATGACCAATAATTTCGCGTTACGGCCCGTAAATCCGCCTTTACGGTATTTGGGGTAAATTTTAAGAAACACAAGGCCTCACACATGCCATTCAGACTGACAGACTTGCCAAGTTTTACCAACCATAAAGACAGTTGAAGCTTTAAACATAACTCACAATGGATCTTGAATATTCCATCTGTAATCAGACATACCTAATTTGCCTCAACAATTGCAACGCCAGTTGCAATATTAAATTCTGTGTCACCAATAAAAAATAAAACAGTAGTCCCTGGTGCACTCGTAAGATTAAGAGAAAATGGACGACTCAGGCGGCCTTGAAGTGAGAGAAAACGGACTCCTATGACGGGGCACTCAAATAAACATACACATAGCTGTATAATGCAATATTATGCAATATTAATCCCTAAAATGGTGTTTTAAGAAGGTATATCATAAATTATTTGATGTACTGTATTGTATGTTTATATAAATGTTTATTTTCATTAATAAAAGTTCTTGAATTACTTTTTTGGGGCCGAAAAAATTCCTTAGAAACGCATCTCCAGTTTTATAATGGAAGTCAATGGGAAAATAGGTTTCGCGTTACGGAATTTAGCGAAACGGTCAGTTTTCCGGGAACGGAATCCTTTCGTGACGCGGGGGATGCCTGTATGTGTATATGTGTGTGTGTATATATATATATATATATATATATATATATATATATATATATATATATATATATATATATATATATATATATATATATATATATATATATATATATATATAAATATATATATACAGTGGGGTTCTAGAACCTTGTTCGTTATAGCATTCGTTCGTTATAGGATTAATCCATTCCAGGCCCCCAAATACAACTTAACACTGAAAAATATAATATAAAATTATAAAAATTGTAAAAAAGTGCATAAATATGCATCTAAACCCCTGAAATAAGGAATATCATTAATACTTGTAATACAAAAACAATAAATTAGTAATAAAAAAAAAAAAAATTTTTAAATAATGTTCGTTGTAGGAGTTTCCTTCGTTATAGCATTCTCAATTTTATAGGTAAAACCGTTCATTATAGGAATAATCGTAGTAGGATCCGTTCGTTATAGCATACCCACTGTGTGTATATATATATATATATATATATATATATATATATATATATATATATATATATATATATATATATATATATATATATATATATATATATATATATATATATATATATATATATATATATATATATATATATATATATATATATATATATATATATACACAGTAGTACCCCGCTTAACGCGGTCAATCGAACCCACAGGGTACCGTGTTAAGTGAAAACCGCAAGTGAACAACAGAACATATGGGATTAATTCCAATAGAGACCAGCTGACCCCCATACTCCACTTTTTCCAACACAATACCTATGTTCTAGTAAAAATAACATCTTAATTTTATGATGGTACATGCACACAATAAATACTTAAGAGAAATAGAGAAATACAGTCGCCAAGTTAATGTCCATTCAAATAATGGACTCAACTCCCTCCCCCTCTTCTCACACTACACTCGCTGGCTCTTCCCTCTCTGAGAAATTTTGGGGGGAAAACCATTAAATTTTAATAAATAATACCTCAAACTAAAGTTAGGATAATATAATTGACATTGCTGGATTCCTTGTAAGACCAGGAATATTTTGAATATAAATGTCATATATTTTGCACAAAAGATAATATTTACTCAGAGTAAACATTATATCTAAAATTTGTCTAATGCAAAATATGATGTTTATATTCAAAATGATCATCAAATTGTAAGAATTCCAGCAATGTAAATTATATTCTGGCCGGGTAATTTGTATGAATTTTATGAGCTAAAACAAATATCTTCAGTTAATAAAAAAAAAATATTCTTCAAGACACATCTGTCAATCAAAGTTCCCCACCTTGCCTCCCCCCCTCTTCCAACCATGCCAGGTGGTCGGTCCGTCCCAACCCTCCCCCCCACCCCCCACCAATCCTCCCTTCAAGGGATGTTGGGTGAAAAAACTAAATTTTAACATTTAGTATTAAATAATACCTCAGATTAAAGTTAGGATAATATAATTGACATTGCTGGATTCCTTGTAAGACCAGGAATATTTTGAATATAAATGTCATATATTTTGCACAAAAGATAACATATTTACTCAGAGTAAACATTATATCTAAAATTTGTATGTCTAATGCAAAATTTATGATGTTTATATTCAAAATGATTATCAAATTGTAAGAATTCCAGCAATGTAAATTATATTCTGACCGGGTAATTTGTATGAATTTTATGAGCTAAAACAAATATCTTCAGTTAATAAAAAAAAAAAATATTCTTAACACAGTAACAGATGGTCGGTCGGTCAGTCGGTCCCTCCCACCAACCCTCCCTACCAGATGTGTGGGAAACCCAAAATATTTACCTTTTTAGTAATAAATAATACCTCAAACTAAAGTTAGGATAATATAATTGACATTGCTGGATTCCTTGTAAGACCAGGAATATTTTGAATACAAATGTCATATATTTTGCACAAAAAATAACATATTTACTCAGAATAAACATTATATCTAAAATTTGTATGTCTAATGCAAAATCTATGATGTTTATATTCAAAATGATCATCATATTGTAAGAATTCCAGCAATGTAAATTATATTCTGGCCGGGTAAGTTGTATGAATTTTATGAGCTAAAACAGGCAGTCAGGCAGGTGGCGTGGGCAAATCTAAAATAAAGTTTTGAAATGACACTAACAAGGTGATAAGGAAAAACTGTAAGTGAAAGGCTTGGCGCAGGCAATCAGATATGAAAAAAAAGCGAAACCATGCTAGGGCGGGTAATACTGTATATATATATATATATATATATATATATATATATATATATATATATATATATATATATATATATATATATATAACGGGGATTAGGCCACCCGGGCATAGATCACTGACCCACATCAGTGCCTGGGGGGGGCGAAAATGTAAAAGTAATTAATAATAACTATTCATTGTAAATAAAAATTTTAATAAAAATACACCAAAATAAAATAATAATGATAACAATAATAATATTAATAATAATAATAATAATAATAATAAAATATAAAAATAAAATTAATAATAATAATAATAATAAAATATATAAATAAAATTAATAATAATAACAATAATACTGTAATAATAAAATAATAATAATAATAATACAGGTTGTACCTCTCTAGTCCAGCAACCTCGGGACCTGACCGGTGCCGGACCATGGAAATTCACCCTTTTCCTGGATAGATAGTGACTTGTGCTTATGCTTGGAAGCACTAGCACCACTTTTTCTGCATCATGGTCTCTTTGAAGACATATTGGAGGGTTAAATGTCGTATAGTAGCTTCTCAAATTTCGTGAGTTTTTAATTCAACGTATTTTATTGGAACACACAAAAAAAAATAAAAATTTTGACGGCGGAAACTTGAATTTCGACGGGTTTGAACGGCCCGCCAACGTGCAGATGACGTGCATAATCGTGTAAACAGCGTCATTTCTCTTATGTAGAAAAGATTCATTATTGTTTATTACTGAATGTCTTTTTATTGAATTAATGTTTATGTGTGCAAAATGAGCAATACAATTCATTAATAATACGTAGAATATTAAAACACACAAGGAAATGACACAGCATTGTTTTCGTTGATTACAAAACCAGTGACTGACTGGTTCTACATATAAAACTGAAGAAAATAAGACCTAGGTTGTAGCTGTAGTAAAATTAATATGGTTGTTTTAAGTAATGTTATTTAAAGTTAATAAATAGAACAATAGAAGTAGCTAACGATAATGGTAAAGAAAAAAGAGAGATCACGTATGCAAGTGCGCACACGTGAAAACATATCGTCATTACTTTACATAAGAATATGAAAGCAACACTTATTTACTGTTCATATACAGTATTACCCCGCCTAACGCGGTTTCACTTAACGCGTTTTTTCATATACGCGGTGCCTCGCCAGAAGCGAACTTTCACTTAACACGGATTTTTTCCACATATACGCGGTGAGTGTCCGGCTCGAGACGCTATTTTTAGATTTGCCCCACCCGCCACCCGCCACCCTGCCTGACTGCCTGTTTTAGCTCATAAAATTCATACAAATTACCCGGCCAGAATATAATTTACATTGCTGGAATTCTTACAATATGATGATCATTTTGAATATAAACATCATAGATTTTGCATTAGACATACAAATTTTAGATATAATGTTTATTCTGAGTAAATATGTTATTTTTTGTGCAAAATATATGACATTTGTACTCAAAATATTCCTGGTCTTACAAGGAATCCAGCAATGTCAATTATATTATCCTAACTTTAGTTTGAGGTATTATTTATTACTAAAAAGTTAAATATTCTGGTTTTCCCACACATCTCCTTGGGACGGTTGGTGGGGGGTGGGGGGAGGGAGGGACCGACCGACCATCTGTTACCCTGTGAAGAATATTTTTCTTTTTTTTTATTAACTGAAGATATTTGTTTTAGCTCATAAAATTCATACAAATTACCCGGTCAGAATATAATTTACATTGCTGGAATTCTTATAATTTGGTGATCATTTTGAATATAAACATCATATATTTTGCTTTAAACTTACAATTTTTAGATAAAAATTTTTCTCTAGGTAACTGACTGTGATTGGGCCAAGCATCCTTACCTCCCTCCCCCGCTAGCTGTGATTGGTTTAATGTAATATGAAATGGCCCCCCCGTGGGAGCGATGAAGCCTGTTGACCTACCCACGTCAGTTACACCCATCCCGGCTACATCGTGTATATTGGTATCTATTGTTCCATAAGAATGGCTGCCACCGGACCACCACCACCACCACCACCACAAAGAAACCTTGCATTACCTGGACCCAGCCGCCCTAAGCCAAAGAAGATACGACGTGCACCTAAGCTACGAAATTAAATACAAGATCATCCAAGAGTTGGAGAAAGGAACAAGACAGGATGATTTGGCGCGCCAGCATGGTGTGAACGAATCTACGATCCGGACAATCAAGAAGGATGCAGCCAAGATAAAGGAGCACGAACATCATAAAGTCTACAGGTGCTTCAATGATCAAGTATTGCCACAACAAGGTGCTTCTCAAGACGGAGAAATTACTTGTGAGTTACTTGATTCGTCAGGCAAGACAGAACATAGCGGTCGAGACGCGCTCAGTTCAGGAGTACGCACGTGAACTGTACGCAGCAGTGTCACGTAAGATGGAAATTGCAGAGCCCAAACCCTTCAATGCTTCCTCTGGGTGGATGCATGGGTTTAAGAAGAGGAACAAGATCACCAGCATTAACATTGGTGGTGAAGAAGCTAGCGCTGACCGTGTGGCGGCTAGGAATTTTCCTCCGTTTTTACGTGAGATTATGGAGGAAGGACAGTACACCGACGACCAGGTGTTCAACATGGACGAATCTGGTCTCTTTTGGAAAAAGCTACCTTCCAAGACCTTCGTTGTCAAGACTGCCAGCAAGTGTCGGGGCCGGAAGTTGCAGAAGGAGCACATCACCGTCCTCTTTACCACCAATGCCTCCGGTACCTGCAAGCTCAAGTTATTGGTGACCCACACAGCACGCAAGCCGCACGCCTACAAGAACATGGACATGACCAAGCTAAATGTCCACTGGCTGACCGCATGTAAGGCGTGGATGTTCTCTACTCTGACACTCTCCTGGTTTGACGACTGTTTCGTTCCCGACATGAAGAAATTCTGTGAGCAACAGAATGCTCCATTCAAGATTTTGTTGCTGCTTGACAACGCACCAGGACACTCGCCCCTACTGTTGGCTCGTCACCTCAACGTAAAAGTGGTCTTCCTTCCTCCCAACACTACGTCATTAATCCCGCCCATGGACCAAGAATTAATCTGCAATGTGAAAGCTGCATACTCTGCAAAGAAGTTTAAGCTCCTGAACGACTGTACCAACACCAAGGATGAGTTACGTAAACTGGGTGACACCGATAGAGAGCAAAAGCGACGAGGAACAACAGTTGGCAGAGCAAAAAGTACTTGTGAAACATTTTTGGAGGAAATTCAACGTCAAGAAAGCTGTGGACTTCTTGAGGGAAGCATGGGATCAGCTGTCTGTAGCAATGGTTCGTCAGGCATGGAGACATGTGTTGCAAGGTATCCCAGGTGGGAAGCAGAGTCAATCTGTGACTGGTGAGGTTCAGACTGTTGCAGTAGCAGTGGACCTTGCCAGAGAAGCTGCACAGAGTGTTACAGCTAAAGGCTTCACCGAGACCACCAACGACGACATTATGGAGGTGATAAGGAATCCTCATGTGACTGCCGACGAGATGTTAGAAGATGATGACATCAGTGAAGAGGCAGGTGGTGCGTCATCCCAAGAAGAATGCAAGTTATTGCATGGTAATGTAAGGAGTGTCATCGAGTGTGTAGAGAAACTGAAGCTCCTCCTTTCCGACGACCCTGAAGATAACCGGTATGAAGTCTTCACTACCCAGCTGTTGCAGATTATGGACCCCTACATCAAGGAGTATCACGACAACATCATTACTAGCTGTCAGCAAAGCATTACCGAGTTCTTCGCCCATAACCCACCACAGCCAGCCCAAGCCAGTGATAGTGACAGAGACAGTGATGGTAACTTTGAGGGATTTGTAAGGGAGGCCCTGATAAGTGTGGATGACAGTGATGGTGACTCACCTGAGGGCCAGTAGCCTGCCCTCTGCCTCAGAACCAGCCTCCATTCCCGTACGCCGACCCATCTCTTCAACTAACATAAGTGTTAAACCTAACCTTGATTTTTTCTAACCTAACCTGCAGTATATTATTCTCTTATTGATATTTCTCTTCTATATTATGTGTGTGTGCATACCATCATAAAGTTAAGATGTTATTTTAACTAAAACGTACGTATTGTGTTGGGAAAAAGTGGAGTTCAGGGGTCGGTCCAGTCTCCATTTCAATTAATCCCATATGTTCTGTTGTTCACTTTACGCGTTTCCCGCTTTACGCGAGCCTCCGTGGGTTCAATTGACCACGTAAAGCGAGGTATCACTGTATATTATTTCTTACTCTTGATATTTTTTTTTTAATTTTTGTATTTATTTATGGCTCTATTATTATTATTATTATTATTATTATTTATGATTTCTAAAAAAAATTATTATTATTATTTTCTTTTATTATAAATGTTATTTATTTTTATATTAATTTTTATTAATGTCATGACTATCATCATCATCATCATAATTATTATTATTATTTTATTATACCCCCCACCGGCCTTGATGCGGGCCATTAAAAATGACCTGTGCCCGGGTGGGCTAATGCCCGTTGTTACGAACCACGCCACCAATTGTCATGATCTACCTACCCAGCACTACGAACCACGCCATCTATTGTCCTGATCTACCTACCCAGCACCATAAGCAACGCCATCTAGGGACGAAACCCGATTATGACTACTCTTAGTTACCACTCCGGGGTTTCCCTTCTCCATATCCTGGTTGTTGCGTCACCTCCTCAAAGTCTTCTTCGTCAGCTCCAATTCGAGGAGAGTTCAGTTCACTCTGGGAAGTGACCACAGGATCACCTATCCTGGAAACCTACTGCACAGTGACTACCTACGTCTTCTACAATACTCAACCTTACTCGTCAGCCATCTCAGCTCCGCACTTAAGTATTTGTAATCTTATATTGCCTCCCACCTCCACCTTGCTTCACGATTGTTTTATGTTGTATAAATATGTATATACTGTTAATGTTTAGGTTAAGTATGGTTAGGGTAAATTATAGAAAGCTGAATATTTTGTTAAGGAATGTATGGTACTTTATTATACACAACAAAAACTCGCATCCTTTGTCTACCCTTTTATAGTCCGATTGTCTTTGTTTCTTTATTATTGTTGCCTGTTGGGATCTGGGTAGACTTTTAACTATATTCTAAATCCCCAACTCATAACACCGTAAAAAAAAAAAAAAAAAAAAAATTATATATATATATATATATATATATATATATATATATATATATATATATATATATATATATATATATATATATATATATATATATATATATATATATATATTTTCCAAGTAAATCCACAATGAAAACGTGGATAAGATAACTGATAATCATTGAAAATGGAAATGAGGTTTACCTGCTCTTTTATTCAAGACACCTTCAGAGCAACTTGCCTCTGAAGATGTCTTGAATAAAGACCCAAACATCCTTGTTTCCATTTTCCGCAGATTTTATCAAATATATATATATATATATATATATATATATATATATATATATATATATATATATATATATATATATATATATATATATATATATATATATATATATATATATATATATATATATATATATATATATATATATATATATATATATATATATATATATATATATATTTATGTAAATCCACAATGAAAACGTGGATAAGATAAATCTTGATAAAATCACACGGAAATGGAAACAGTCAACCTCACTTTACGCTGTCCCACATTCCTCACGCTCTTATGCACGTGCCCTGCCAGAACACCAGGATGCCTCACATTCCTGGTGGATGTACCCCTTTACAGGTGAAGTATAATTTTTTAATTTAGCTCATAAAATTCATACAAATTATTCAAGAATATAATTTACATTGCTGGAATTCTTACTTGATGATCATTTTGAATATAAACATCATAGCTTTTGCATTAGACATACAAATTTTAGATATAATGTTTACTCTGAGTAAATATGTTATCTTTGTGCAAAATATATGATATTTATATTCAAAATATTCTGGTCTTACAAGGAATCCAGCAATGTCAATTATATTATCCTAACTTTAGTCTGATTTATTATTTATTACTAAAAAGGTAAACAGTCTGGTATTCCCACACATTTATCTAGTAGGGACGGTTGGTGGGGGTGGGGAGGGAGGGAGGGACCGCAACCGACCATCTGTTACATGGTGAAGAATATTTTTTTATTAACTGAAGATTTTTATTTTAGCTCATAAAATTCATACAAATTACCGCCAGAATAATTTGTATTGCTGGACTTACAATTTGAGTGATCATTTTGAATATAAACATCATGTATTTTGCATTAGACATAAAAATTTTAGATAAAATGTTTAATCTGAGTAAGTATGTTATCTTTTGTGCAAAATATATGACGCTTATATTCAAAAATATTCCTGGTCTTACAAGGAATCCAGCAATGTCAATTATATTATCCTAACTTTAGTTTGAGGTATTATTTATTACTATACCAGGTTTTCCCCAAAATTTCTCAGAGAGGGAAGAGCCGCAGTGTAGTGTGAGAGGGAGGGAGTCGTGTCCATTATTTGAATGGACATTAACTTGGCGACTGTATTTCTCATTCTTAAGTATTAATTGTGTGCATGTACCATCATAAAATTAAGATGTTATTTTTACTACAACATAGTTATGTGTCACAAAAGTGGAGTTTGGGGACGGCCTGACTCCATTTCAATTAATCCCATATGTTATGTTATTCACTTACGTTATTTCGCCTCGTACCCTCCGGGTTACATTAACCGTAAAGAGGGTTATATATATATATATATATATATATATATATATATATATATATATATATATATATATATATATATATATATATATATATATATATATATATATATATATATATATATATATATATATATATATATATATATATATATATATATATATATATATATATATATATATATATATATATATATATATATATATATATATATATATATATATATATATATATATATATATATCATGCTGGTGGAATACTATATACGTACATATACACTTTTACTCTTAAATCACTACTTTAATGTGATATAGGTGATTAATTTTTATCTCTTGTGCAAAATACATGACGTTTATATTAAAATTATTCACTGTTTTACAAGGATTCCAGCAACGCCGAGCAGATGCGGGAGAGAGAGAGGGTGCGAGAGGGCGTGGGGGGAGGGGAGGTAGTACGTTTGACAGTTGGCACAGGCCCAGGTCTAATGCATGTATATTTATCAGTTCTTAGGTGACTAAGCTTCTCTCTTATAAAAAGCCAGTGAAATGACCTGGGTGAATGTGATTAACATAGCTGGGATTCTTGTAACATACTGATTAATTTGAATATAAACATGCTATAATTTGCACTAGACAAAACAATTTTAGTACCGTAATCAAATTAGTACATGTGCACTCCAGCTTTGCACTAAGGTCATTTATTTCTATTACGTTTCTTTTAGTATGGTGTGTGCATGTAAATGGATGAAAATAAATGAAGAAATCTATGTAAATCTACCCAAAAATACAATTGAAAAACTTTTTTATAAAATGTACTACAGTACTGTACTTAATGTACAACAATTTTTATCTCTTGAGCAAAATACATGATGTTTATATTAAAATTATTGACTGTCTTGCAAGGATTCCAGCAATGGAAATTATAATCTCCCAACTTTAGTCTGAGATATTATATAAGATAAAAAATGTAAGCCTAAAAGCCTGGCTGGGAGGGAGGGAGGGAGGGAGCCACGCCACCCAGCGAGGGGTTGGGGAGGTGGGGGGGTTGAGGTGATAAGTTTCAGGCGAAGGTCTCTGTGTGTTTATTTAACAGTCCTACTAAGCTTCTCTCATTTTAAAATGCCAGTGATATGACCTAGGAAAATATAATTAACATAGCTGGGATTCTTGTAAGATATTTATTTATTTGAATATAAACATGTTGTAATTCGCACTAGACATAACAATTTTAGTACAGTAATCAAATTAGTACATGTGCACTCCAGCTTTGCACTAAGGTCATTTATTTCTTTTACGTTTCTTTTAGTATGGTGTGTGCATGTAAATGGATGAAAATAAATAAAGAAATTTATGTAAATCTACCCAAAAATACAGTTGTAAAACTTTTTATAAAATGTACTACAGTATTGTACACTAATGTACTACTGTACATTTTTTATATCTTGAGCAAAATATATGATGCTTATATTCAAATTAATCTCTGTCTTGCAAGGATTTCAGCAATGCAAATTATATTATCCTAACTTTAGTCTGAGATATTATATAAAATAAACATAAAGAAATCACCAGGGTGGGAAGAGGGGGCGGGAGGTGAGGTGACAGAATGTCTGGCGTTTGTTTGTTTATTTATTTGAGATAAGATTTGACAGTTGGCGCTGAAGGCCTGCCTGCGTGTTTATTTATCATTACTTAAGAGTGACTAAGCTCTTCTCATAATTTTCCACCCAAACGACCTGGGTGAATATAACTTACATTGGAAGGATTCTTGTAAGATAGTAATTTATTTGAATACCTGTATAAACAAGCTATATTTGCAACATACATAACAATTTTAGTACCGTAATCATTTAGTACATGTACAATACAGGTTTGCACTTAGGTCCATTGGTACTGTACAATATTGACTACTGTAAATTCACTAGATAACGTATGGCTGGCCACACAATCTATAAGAATACGCGATGCATACATGACTGTGCCCGCTCTAGGTCCATCTAGGTTCGCTAGGTCCCATTATTTAAATGTTTTTTTTTTTTTTTCAATTTAAATTTAATTGTTTATTCCTTGATAGAGGAAGCGGGATCCTAGTGCTGTCACTTGGTACCCCTGTACCATAACACCAGAAGCAACTGGCCAGTGTCACAAGTATATACAGTACAGTACAGACATCCCTTGGTTATTGCACCTAATTGGGACCCCGCCGATAACGAAAGTACAGAACCTATGGGATTTATTCAAATTGGTTCAGACACCCAAGACCCAACTCCAAGTTTCCCATTTTATGACCATTTAGACCCAGTAAATATATATGTAATGTTATGGTAAATATCATAAGCACACATAGGCATGGCTAGGTTTATTACAAAGTGATGAAAAGGGTACGCTTAATACTGTAGTCTACAAAACATGTAGCTATGCTTTTTATATTTGGTCCCCCGTCATACGAGTCCGTTTTCTCTCACATCAGGACACCTGAATCCTCCGTTTTCTCTCTTAATCTTAAGAGTGCACCAGAAACTTTACTATTTTTAGTAATGCCACAGAATTTGAAATTGCAACCCAAATTGCAACTGGGGTTGCAATTGTTGAGTCAACTAGATATGTCTGATTACAGCAAATGTGTTATTGTCAATTTGTAGGTGAAAGATTTTATCCTCAGTAGATGTAGGTTAACATTTCACCTGTAGGCAAATGCTTAAAAAAAGCCTAAGTAAGGAAGCATATTCCTTTAACACATAATATCTGACCAATATGGGGAGGATCATCGTGTCTCCGTCAGGGGGTCGTAGAGTGGTGGTCCAGCAGGCGTCAATTTTTTTTTAGAATTGGGGGAATGGGCCACGGACGTTGTTCGGTCGGACGTTAACCGGCGCATGACTGTATATAATGATAATAATAATAATTATATTACCAATGATTAAATATACACCATAAGAGGCTGATCTGATCCTATGAGAATATGATAATGAATACAGGTAAATAAAATCATTGGTGAAAAGGGCAGTGCCAGCTTGCCTCCTTCCCTGCCCCACAGTGTCTCACACAAAAGACATTAAACTCCAGTGTGTGTGTGTGTGTGTGTGTTCACACATAGGGTGGGGAAATGCATCTAGTGTGGCAGCATTATGTTAGTGTTAAGATGCAAGCACTGCTTGCTTCCTCTCGCTTTCAGCTACCGCTTCTGGCTAGCCCTCGTGGCGAACAGGGAAGCAACTTACAAGTCTTCCCCTGCCAGTACACAACCTCCTCACCATCAGGACACCTGCTGTGCCTCCTCGTGGCAACACACGGTAACATCGACGAAGAGATTCAGCATCGGATCAGATGTGCATCTCAAGCATTTGGCAGACTCTGAAACCATGTCTTCAGCTATAGGGAGCTGAAAATCTCTACAAAGTTACAAGTATATCGAGCAGTGGTCATCCCCACCCTGCTATATGGCAGTGCGACATGGGTTACAGACAGGAGGCACCTCAAAGCACTTGAAAACTTTCACCAACATAGTCTACTTTCCATCCTTTGAGTTCGCTGGGAAGACAAGAGAACAATTGCCAGAATTTTTGCTGACACCAACTGTAGGAGCATCGAGGCTACCATTATGTATGAACAACTACGCTGGATTGGCCATGTTACCCACATGGACGACAGTAGAAAGCAGCTACTTTACAGTCGCCTAACTAATAGTAAACGTAACGCTGGCAGGCAACTGAAAAGGTATAAGGATAGTCTTAAGACAAACCTGAAAAAGTGCCAATCGACCCCCTCACCTGGGAGACAATTACTTCACACCGTAACTCTAGGAGGATCATCACATAAGGAGGTGTCAATACTTTCGAGTTAGCCCGACTGCAAACCGAAGCAAACAAGCACCAACGCCGGAGAGACACTGCCACTGCCCCTCCTGCACACCATCTCACAGGCCACCTGCTTTAATGCTATACCAAATTAACATTATGTGAATTAACGCTAATTGTGGGATGCCTCTACAGTACAGGGTACTGCACATACAGTACGGTACAATCACGCTTACTGAATGTACAGTACAGGCATCCCCAGCATTATGGAAATTTGCCCTTACAGAACTTTGAAATTATGACCAAAACTTCAGGATATGGACAAAAAACTCACCATTGTGGTTATATAAAAAAAAAAAAATGTAGAGTCTCTGTGGTTGCCACAGGCAGCTGTGGCCCCGGCAACAAGAACAATGGTTTCAGTCTGTTTGAATTTTGTCTCCATCCAATGTTCAGATTTGCTTCCATTTCCAGGACTGTATTACAGGTATTGTACGTACTGTGCTTTCTTATTCAAGATGAGCAGAAAGAGGCTATCAAGTGCAAGTGATAGCAGTGGTGATAGGAGAACGTGAAAGACTATACCTGGAACAAAAAATATATGCGTTAAGGAGGTTTGATTATGGGGAGAAGCTGACTTACATTGCCAAAACTTTGGGCCTGACTCCACAACTGTGGGAACAATCCGTAATAGCAAAGACAAAATTAGGGGTAGGGGAAAAGTTGCTACCCCATTAACAGCCCATTCACTGTACCTTCCTTGTAGTGATATTATGGGAAGTATGGAATGCTTACTGAGTATGTGGATTGAGGACCAGACCAAGCAAATTGTGCCCATTAACACCATGGTGATTCAGGAAAAGGTGCTAGTTCTGACAAAAAACCCTTTAATGCCAGCAAAGGGTAGTTTGAGCATTTTAAGAAATGCCTAAGCCTACACAACATCAAGATGGCAGATGAAGCAGCCAGTGCTGCTAGTAATTATCCAGCAGAGCTAAAGGCAATTACTGAAGCGGATGGACACACATACCACGACAAGTGTACAACATTGATGAAACCGGCCTGTTCTGGAAGCGCATGCCTGCCACAACATGTATTTCAACTGATGGGAAGACAGCTCCCAGTTTCAAGGCTTCCAAGTACCGTGTAATGCTTCTGTTAAGGGGTAATGCTGCCGGAGAATTGTGTACCACTCAGAAAATCTTAGGACTTTCAAGGGCTACAACAAATCCAGGTTACCTATGATATGGCGCTCCAAACGGAAAGCACAGATGACTGCTAGCCTCTTCTGAGATTGGTTCACAAACGTTTTGTCCAGCAGCAGAAAGGTACAGTAACCAAAGAAATATATCCAACAAGGCCTTGTTGCTATTAGATAATGCTCCCAGCCACCTTATTAACCTTAATGACCTTTCCAGTAATATAAGGGGTGAATACCTAACCAAGAACACAATTGCCTTACTACAGTCAATGGATCAAGTTGTGATTGCCAGCTTTAAGGCCTACGGCTTATGTAAGACTGTTAAACAGAGTTGTAAAAAGTACCAGATTTTGTTACTTAAGTAAAAAGTATTGTTCAATGTACTCAAGTTGAAGTAAAAAGTATTTCTTTCATAAAGTACTCAACTAATTGTAGGTTATGTATCTAAGCTACTGTGCCGAGTAGCAACCCTGTACATAAGCTACTGTGCCGAGTAGCAACCCTGTACATAAGCTACTGTGCCGAGTAGCATTTATATATATAATCACGTGGCAACACTGCACGTGTTATGTGGCAACATTGCCCCGAGGCTGCCATATGGCAAGGCAGCCCCAGTCTGACTGTGTGAGCCGTGCATGGCACACGCGAGTCACCACTTGTATTTCTCTCATCCATAATAAACGGACTCAGTGTTACTCAGTGTTTCCCTAGCCATCACTGCATTCTTCAGGGCACACTAGTAACCTTCATGGCGCAGTGTCTAGGATCTGTGGACTTACAAAGTGTGTGAACAATGCCGACAGTTACGTCTGCCGGTGATGCGCGTCGACTCATAGTGTTGCGCTGTGTTTCGCCGCGATGTGCAGTGTTGGGCCGTCACAGTGCGTTTTAGTGACGGTGTCAGTGTTAGTGTCAGTGTATTAGTGTGTGTCTAGAGCTGAGAGTTGAGCATTGGCCTGTTTTTTGTGGTACCCACGGAGCACGCAGGCGCACACCCTTCTCGTGCGACATCCGGGGGACACTGATGGTCTTGCCGGACCACGCTCCACTCTCTCAGACACACACACGCACGCACTCACGCACTCACTCATGGACAGAACAGTGGACCTGGACCATATGCGTGATTTCTGCGCTGTTTATGTCATATATATGTGGTTCGAGCTGTTGAGGCGCCACTTTATATATTAAACAGTGCAGTCCATGCACACACAAAGATGGGAGGTAAGAAGGGACAACGTCAAGATGGAAGACACGACTCCCCACCACCTTCTCCTCCACCGGGCGCAGACTCTCATCCTCCACCTCCAGTGACGGACATTGCCACAATTCTGAGGTGGATGGACGACCGGGACGAGCGACGTAGAGAAATGGAACTTCAGAGGGAGGAGACACGAAGAGAGGAGGAAAAGTTGCGTTTTGAGGCACTATTGGCGACCCTGGCGCTAACCCACCCTCCCTCACTCCCAGGTAGCGCGCTCCAAGGCGCCAGTACACTCCCTCCTCCACCACACCAGCGTCCTCCAGGTACTCTTGCTACCCCAACAGCTCCCAAGGCATCTGTTCAACCCCCACCCGCCCTCTCACCAGACGTCACGTTTCAGCTTTTTCGTGAGTGGAGGCGGCGTTGGACAGATTACTCCACGATGGTGGACCTTGACAGCATGCCTCCAAACAAACAGCTCATCCAACTGCGGATGTGTTTGTCGCTGGAGACCCAGAGAGTTTTGGAGCACACGTTGCAAGTGCCTCCCGATTCTACCTCTTCAGTGACGGATGTGCTCGACCTTTTACAGGAGCATGTTAAGGGTCGGAACAACGAGGCTTTGCGTCGCCGTGCCTTTACCAGCTGCAAGCAGGCGGAGAACGAATCCTTTGACGACTTTTTTGTACGCTTGAAGAGTTTGTCAGAGGAGATCGACGTCTGCAAGGCGCACAGCCGGGAATGTGAGGAAGCCTGGATCAAGCACGGGATCTTGGCAGGTGTCAGGCAGGAAGAGTTGGTGCAGCGACTCATCCCCCTGGACGCTTCCTCCACACTCCAGGTGGTAGTGACTGAATGTCGGTCATACGAGGCCACCAAGTCCGCCACCTCTGCCTTACGGGCCCCACCTGCTGTGAGAGCTATCTCACAATACAAGAAGGATAAGAAGGCGGCCAACAACGCGAAGGCTGCCACACGTTCTTCCACGCCTCCGCCTAGTGCTTCCTGTGGCAGCTGTGGAAAGCAGCACAGCCCCAAGACTTGCCCGGCCGCCGACGCACTGTGTCGTGGATGTGACCGTAAGGGCCACTGGTCTAACACAGACAGGTGCCCTGCACGAGGCCGCAAGTGTCAGGCCTGTGGTCGCTATGGACACTACGACAAGTGCTGCCGCCAACCCAAGCCCAAAAGCCCGAGACGAGGAGGAAAGCAGCGCACTTCCCTCGGGGTGGTTCGCACGCAGCCCCCTCCAGATGGCCCACGCAGCCCCAAGCAGCAGCGGAGTCACATCAGGAGGGTGGAATCGACCACACGCCCCAGGGCTACCCCTTCCCCTACTATCCGCGTCGCCGTCACACACGGTGATGTGTCGGGTCACATCGAGGTGATACCGGACACCGGCGCCGATACTACGGTGATTGGGTTGAAGCACCTCCAGAAACTGGGCCTCACCAAACGCGGCCTGGGACCACCGCCGCAGCTGCAGTACTACAATGCGGACGGTTCCCAGATGCCGGACGCTGTGGGCTCCTTTCAAGCAGAGATCACCTACGGCGACAGGTCGTGTCACGGATGGATCGACGTGCAGCCTACTCTCGCTACACCCTTGTTGTCGTGGGAGCACTGCAAGGAGTTAGGCGTGGTGCCCAGAGACTTTCCCGAACAGATCCCAGCTGCTCGTTACACCGCCAGCAGGGTGCGTGAGTCGACGAGCGATGCGCCTGGCACTGCCACACAGAGCTGCCCAGAACCCGCGTCCACTCCCTCCCCGCCTCCATCCAAGTCACGGCTGCTTCCTCTTCACAGCGAGACGTCTCCTTCAGCCGCAAGGGCCTACTTCCTGAAGGAGTACTCGGATGTGCTGGTGACGAAGGAGGCCCTACGGACCGCGCCACTGAAGGCTATGGCGGGTCCGCCTATGAGGATACACCTGCAGGAAGATGCACAGCCGTTTGCCATACACACTCCCCGGTTGATTCCTCTCGCCTTCAGTGATTCAGTCAAGAAGGAACTGGATTCCATGGTGGCCCAGGGTGTCATCGTACCCGTTGGTGACGACCCGTCCCCTTGGTGCCACCCTCTAGTCGCCGTGGCTAAGACTAACGGTGGAGTGCGGATTACTACCGACTTGTCTAAGCTTAACAGCCAGGTGTCCCGTCCCGCCCACCCTTCACCCACACCTTTTGCAGCTATACGGAGTGTGGATCCGAAGGTACGGCATTTCTCGACGATGGACGCCCTCTGTGGTTGCTGGCAGATCCCACTGAAGAAGGAGGATCAGCCACTGACCACTTTCATCACGCCTTACGGACGCTTCCGCTACTGCCGTGGCCCTATGGGATTCGCTGCTACGGGGGACGCCTTCTGTCTCTGTGGTGACATGGCACTTCAAGGCGTGACCAACTGCGTGAAGGTAGTGGACGACGTCCTCCTTTACGATGAGGACGACCTGACGCATCTTCGCCGCATCGACGAGGTACTGACCAGGTGTAGGACGCACGGCATCACTCTGAATGCCGAGAAGTTCGTCTTGGCCGCACCTGCAGTGTCTTTCTGCGGCTACCGACTCTCAAGGGATGGCATTGCTGCGGACCCGGAGAAAGTTCGCGCCATAGCGGACTTTGCGAAACCTGCCAACCTTACGGATCTCAGGTCTTTCATGGGCCTGGTGAACCAGCTGGCAGAATTTTCCCCTGACGTCTCCGCCGCTGCCGGGCCTCTCCGCCCCCTGATGAGCCCCAAGAGGACGTTCACGTGGACCCCTGACCACGACCTCGCCTTTCATAAGGTGAAGGAGGCCCTGTCAAGTCCACCTATCCTCGCTACTTTCGCCCAACGCTCCCCACCGTCCTCCAGACAGACGCCTCGCGCCTGTACGGGGTTGGTTACGCCCTTCTCCAGGATCACGGTGGAGGAAAGTACCGGCTCGTACAGTGTGCTCTCGCTTCCTCACCGATGCTGAGTCTCGCTACGCTACCATCGAACTGGAGCTGCTGGCAGTGGTATGGGCCTTATCGAAGTGCAAGTTCTACTTGATTGGCCTACAGCACTTCGACCTCATCACAGACCACAGGCCCTTGGTCCCCATTCTTAACCACTATTCGCTGGACGCCATCGAGAATCCCTGCCTCCAGCGCCTGAAGGAGAAGATTTTGGCCTTCGTCTTCACCGCGGCTTGGCGCGCAGGTAAGGAGTTGTGCATCCCGGATGCCCTCTCCCGCTCCCCAGTCAGCCGCCCTACACCTGAAGACGAGATGCTCAGCACCGAGGCCGGTTTCTCCGTCAGCAACATCGTCACCTTGCAGGCCGTACAGTCCCTCGCCAGCACCCAGGCCTCAGTGTCGCCACCCGACAGCGATCTGGCCCTTGAGGAACTACGGACCGCGGCACGCGACGACCCCTCCTACACTCAGCTCTTGGAGAGTGTGAGGACTGGGTTCCCTCACGACCGTTTTGACCTCCACAACGCCCTACGCCCGTATTGGAAGATACGTGAGGACCTCTACGCAGATGGGGACCTCGTCCTGTACGGTGCCCGTGTGGTCGTCCCTGCAGCTCTCCGTCGTCGCGTTCTGACCCGCTTACACGACAGCCATCGTGGAGCAGAGGCCACCAAGCGCCGCGCAAGGCAGGCTGTGTACTGGCCCGGCATTGACGCGGATATCGTCAATACGGTCCGTGCCTGTGAGCCGTGCCAGATCATGCAGCCCAGTCAACAGCAGGAGCCCCTCTTGTGCGACGACGAACCCACCAGGCCCTTCGAGTCCGTGTCGGCTGATTTCTTCAGCACAGCTGGGAAACATTTCCTAGTTGTCGCCGACCGACTCTCTGGCTGGCCTGTGGTGGTAATCTGTGGCTCGGACACGACGTCCGCGGCCACCATTCGCCACTTCCGGCACCTCTTTCGTGACCTGGGCGTCCCCGTACGTCTGCGGACGGACGGTGGGCCACAGTTCACCAGCCGGGACTTCACAGGATTCCTGGAGCGTTGGGGAGTCCGCCACATCGTGTCAACACCCCACTACCCACAGTCAAACGGCCATGCTGAGGCTGCAGTCAAGACAGTCAAGCACCTTATCCTCAAGGTGGCCCCTTCAGGCAACATAGACTGTGAGGCGTTTGACAAAGGACTCCTGGAGTTACGTAATACTCCCACCCACACAGGGCGCTCCCCTGCCCAGATCCTGTATGGTCACCCTCTCCGCTCTTGCGTTCCTGCACACGCCAAGGCCTTTGCGAAGGAGTGGCAGACCAGAGCCGAGAGCTGCGACCGCCGCGCCGCTTCACGTGCCCAGGACGCCAAGGCTCGGTATGACGACCGTGCCCGCCCTCTTCAGCCACTGGAGATTGGTGCCCTTGCCCGCGTCCAGGACCCGACGACGACACGTTGGGACAAGGTGGGCATAGTGATGGGCGTCGGCCGGTCGCGGGACTACAAGGTCAGGATGCCGAGCGGCCGTGTCTGGTGGAGGAACCGCCGCTTCCTCCGGCCAGTCCCACCCCCTGCTGCTGGCCCCCTGACCGAGGACGAGTCACCTACACCTCACGAGGATCCGCCCCACAGTGCACCTCGACGCTCGGAGCGACTTAGAACTAAGAAGTCCGCTCAAGACAAAGACTATGAGCGTGAGGGGGGAGGGAGATGTAGGTTATGTATCTAAGCTACTGTGCCGAGTAGCAACCCTGTACATAAGCTACTGTGCCGAGTAGCAACCCTGTACATAAGCTACTGTGCCGAGTAGCAACCCTGTACATAAGCTACTGTGCCGAGTAGCAACCCTGTACATAAGCTACTGTGCCGAGTAGCAACCCTGTGCATAAGCTACTGTGCCGAGTAGCAACCCTGTACATAAGCTACTGTGCCGAGTAGCATTTATATATATAATCACGTGGCAACACTGCACGTGTTATGTGGCAACATTGCCCTGAGGCTGCCATATGGCAAGGCAGCCCCAGTCTGACTGTGTGAGCCGTGCATGGCACACGCGAGTCACCACTTGTATTTCTCTCATCCATAATAAACGGACTCAGTGTTACTCAGTGTTTCCCTAGCCATCACTGCATTCTTCAGGGTACACTAGTAACTTTCACTAATTATATAAAAAAATAGTTAAACAAAGAAAATAAAAAAAAACACACAGCATTACACAAGTTTATTTGCAAATCTTTCTTTTGAGACTAATCAATAACTGATTCTCAAAATTATGGCTGTCCACCCAGGATCTTTTAGGCCTAAATATAAGCCCAGCATGACCTACAGAAAGAGAATACATTCAGCTACTCTTTTTCCCAACAATCTATCAACGGGATAGTGAACAGGCTGAAAATATATCCATCCAACACTATGATCACTTTCTTCCTTATCCACATAAGTATCGTCAACGTGGACTTATGGTCTGCAAACATTATGTTGTCTCTGTTTGTCTTAGGTTAGGATACAGACCTATCTGGCAAGTATCTGAGGCGGTGGATGACCCACACTTCTCTTCCTGTAAACTCTGTAACTACCCCAACACTAACACCCTTGCCTGTCCTACTGTCAGGTACTTCCTACCACAGGAAGAGTCACTAACCACTATATGTCACCACCTTTCTTATACGTAATAATTTAGATTTAATTCTTGTACGCTACCCTTGCTTTGGTGGGTGCTAACTCCCAGTGTCCTTAAATCATATCAATATTGTCTCCATATCACAAGTCATAGAGCTTTTTGCGAGACATGAGTACAAATGTATTGCGTCTGACCGCATGTGGTCTTGTGACTAGGCTTGTCGGCCCCTGGGGTGTAATAAATTAATTAAAAAATAAATAATAAGCCCAGCATGACTAAACAGATACTCACAAGCAGCAGATGCAGATAGTGGGGTGTTAAGCTTGAGAGATAAGTCACATAATGTCAGGAAAGACCTCAGTAGCTCCATTCCATCCCCTGGGCATGCCAAGTAGCTATCAAGCTCATTTAGTTGAGGAGTGTGGATGATTGTTGCCTCCATAATGACTGAGTCTGACCAAGACTCACTGTGAACTGTCCCTCTAATTGGGGTGTTGCTGTGGTAACATTACTTTTCGATTCTAATTGATAAGTGGCTGAATTTTTTGCACCACGTAAAATTTGCCGGGTGCTGGGGGAAGAGTGGTACTTAGTTATTTAAGCAGAATTTTAAATACACTCAGTCACACACACATGTACAGATACAGGCTTTAAATATAAGATGGAATTATGTACATCATTTTAGAATCACAGCCTCTTTAAAATTTATTTCAGGCGGAGAAGAAAAGGGATTCAATAAGGGAGGGGGGATAAAAGGGTAGGCTAGATGAGGTGGGTGGTCAAGGTGCTAATGGGCATAAGAAGATCAAATGGAAAGTCCGCTGTCATGGCCACTGTCACCTGACCTGACCTGACCTGACCTGACCTGACTTCACCTCACCTCATGTGACCTCGAGGTCTGTGACCATGCGGTGTTTCCCCACACCCACATCGCACCCTCCACCCACACAACTCTTTTACTACGGTTAAAAAAAAAATTCAAAAAATATATTAGCAGTTTGCATGTAACGAGTAATGACTTTTTTCAATTCTATTGGAGTAAAAGCAAAAGTACAAAAAAAAATTTAGTACTGTATTTAAAAAAAAAAATTGTTACTTGAGTACAGTTCTCAAGTAAATTTATTCAATTACTTTACAACTCTGCTTTTAGACAACTTATAGCTGCAATTGATGGTGAGGATCAGCAATCAGTCCGAGATTTCTGGAAAAGATTGCGGAATCCTAAGATGAGGTGAAAACTACAACAATGAATGGTGCGTGGAAGAACATCTGGCCATAATGTATCCACGATTTCCAGGGATTTCCCCAGGTTCAGACCTTGGATGAGGTGCAGCAGGAAATTGTAACTCAGGCAAATGGTGCAGGGTTTGAGGACATGGATCATGATGGCATGGTTGAGCTGTCAAGAGTCACACAGTGAGGATTTGTCCAATGAATATCTGATGCTAAAGGAACAGGAGCGAGCTGCTGGTGTAGAGAAGTTCCATTTCCAGCCCGTGAATTGACAACAAAGGTTTTGGCTAAAGCGATTAGTCAAATGCAAGATGTGATGCAAACCTTTGAGCTTCACGATCCAGATTGTGAATGCAGCCTCAAGCTTTCAAGAGAATTTGAGAATGCCATGAAGGGCTATAAGGAGCTGTACAATAAAAATAGCACCTTCAACGACAGACCACATTAGACAAGATCTTTGCCTCACAATCAGTAGCGAGTGAGTGAACTTGTACAATGGCAGCAGACAATGAATTAAGAGTGTCACGATGCAAGAGTTTGAGGAGAAAGGCTGTGAGACACATCAGCCAATCACATGACAGTAGTAGCCAATTGTAGCTCACAAGCACTCTTGGTCTAACTAAGGGGGGAGACGGCTGCTGCTGCCTCGTCGCTGGGGGGACATGATCCAGCATTCACCACAGCTGTTACCATAAATTGCAGCGTATAAGTCAACCTCAAGATTTTTAGTACAAAATTCAGGTTTAGACCTATACTCGCCATATAAGTCAACTTCCAAGGCCAAAACACAGGCTAAGCTAGAACTGAAATGTTCATACAAAAAGGGAAGTGGGCAACAGGATCTACGTAAGACAGCAAGCAACCGCTAAAAATCTTCAGTAAGTTATCTTTGTAAGAATTCTGGCAAACACCAAGCCAAAATCAGCACCTCCAATAAAATATTAATTGTTTACACAGCATACCAGTATAGCACCTTGACAGTACCGCTATATATGGTATGGTAGTCGAACATTATGAAACACCTAACCTACAATCAGCCAATTGCATAATCTGGCGTAAACAAACTGCCAATGGCTCCACCACGCGGCCAGCTGCGAAACTATGGGTCCATTACACTGTCAGCACACAGCTTAGACTTAGACTGTCATCTGTTGCAGCACTGTTGTTTGAAGAGTTTGCAAACACAACAACTTTCAGCTTGAAACTTGCATCATATTTCATCCTTTTTGCTGGGGGAGCCATGGGGATAAGTTATTTTCAACTGTAATAATAATAATAATAATAATTAACGGTTTATTGAAAAAGTTCTGCAGCCCGAAGGCTGAAAATATACATTGGACATAAATGACTTATTACATACATTGGTGGTTTAACAAAAGCCTTCATTAGAGAAAGGTAAAGGAACATACAGTGAACATATAGATTAATGTAGGATTGTACGTGTTGAACAGCAAACACGTAGTGTAGTAACTCCCTCCCAGATGGTGTTAGGAGGGACCTCACGTGATGTAATGGTTCCCTCAGATGGTGTTATGAGGGACCTGACGTGGTGTAGTAATTCCCTCGCAGATGGTGTTATGAGGGACCACGTGGTGTAGTAATTCCCTCACAGATAGTGTTATGGGGGACCTCACGTGGTGTAATTACCTCACAGATGGTGTTATGAGGGTCCTCACGTGGTGTAGTAATTCCCTCACAGATGGTGTTATTAGGGACCTGATGTGGTGTGGTAATTCCCTCACAGATGGTGTTATGAGGGACCTGACGTGGTGTAGTAATTCACTCACAGATGGTGTTATGAGGGGGCCTCACGTGGTGTAGTAATTCCTTCACAGATGGTGTTATGAGGGGGCCTCACGTGGTGTAGTAATTCCCTCACAGATGGTGTGATGAGGGACTTGACGTGGTGTAGTAATTCCCTCACAGATGGTGTTATATGAGTGAGGTTTGGTCTTAGACCTTCCTATCGTAGACGGATTAACACATCGCTGGTTATCACGGGCCGTTATCACTGGGTACCTGGGACCTCACTGTGTGAAGGTTAACTTGGGTACGACTGTTACTGTTGAGTTGTTCTCACTGACTTAAGCACTGTTCACCACTGTTCACCTCTTTTTAACACTGGTTCCATTCCTTTCCTAAATGAAATTGTAACTTCTGGCGAGAACTTGTTGATATTCCGGTGGGGAGGAGGGTTCAGGGGAGGGGATTGGTATGGGCCAACTTAACAGTTGACCTGGCTGCTCCGAGAGGAGCGCCAGGTACGTCTTGACCCTTCGGTGGTCAAGGATGTGTGTCATGTTGTCATGTTGGTGTGTGGGTAATGAGTGGATGCCAGCAAGAGCATAAAGCCACGATGGTTTAGTAAATTGCCATGTAGGCTTGTTCAGTGTATGGGGACACACGGTGTCGTGTGTATATTCAACAAACTTCCATTATGTATCATTAAACTGTCATTACCCCTGTAGTGTATGTGAACTCACAATCTATAGTGCTATCATAAAATTGCGCAGATGGCACCCATTTTGTAGTACCAGGTTGTTGTCTGGCTGCCCACCTGGGTTTAGTGGCATTCTGATCGATTGTTTACTGTCCATCAGCTGTTGAAAATGGCATGTGGTGTTGTGTTTGTTTAATTATAAACTGGAATTTACTATTCTATTATAATCTCTATATTAAATAAGTCTACCAAAACATGAATTTAAGTAAGTGTTAGGCAGGCTGTTCCACTTGTTTACCACTATGTGATAAAGCTTCACATTTTATACTCGCCGCATAAGTCGACCCCTGGTTTTGGAGAGATTTTTTCAAGCTTAAAATGTTGACTTATATGCCGCAACTTACGGTACTTCACCCCGCTGTTCTATTCCAACTCTGGTTGTGTACTCATGTGAGGTTCCTGGGGCTCGTGGACTGATTCCCCAATCCTTCACTATTCGACTGTCAACTCCGGTCACCTACTCCAGCTACTGCCACTGCTGCCATATGATCACCACTTCCTCCACGCTCTATCCACCATCTGTGCCCTGGCATCTCTCTTGTGTGGCAAGACATCGCCCACAAATACCGGCGACAAGTGAGGAAGCTGCCCTGGATCTTCCCCATGAGAGCACATCACTGCATTACCAGAACATTCTACAGTACAATGCTGGTTTGAAGGAAGATTCATCTGCAGCCATACGAAATACCTGTTCTTTGTTTTATTGATTGTTTTGTTTTAAGCATTTGTTTGACTCCAGTGCTGTTTATTTAATACAGTCATGCGCCGGTTAACGTCCTAGATGCGTTCTTGGAAACATGACGTTAACCGAAATGGACGTTGTCCGATCATCACAAACTTTTTATTTATACTTACGTGTATGTGGAATACTATATACTTACATATACACTTTTACTCTTAAATCACTACTGTAATGTGATACAGGTGATTAATTTTTATCTCTTGTGCAAAATACATGACGTTTATATTAAAATTATTCACTGTTTTACAAGGATTACAGCAACGCCGAGCAGATGGAGGAGAGAGAGGGTGGGAGCGAGCGAGGGGGCATGGGTGGGAGGGGAGGTAGTACGTTTGACAGTTGGCACAGGCCCAGGTCTAACGCGTGTATATTTATCAGTTCTTAGTGGAGATGTTCGGGGTACTTGGTTCTAACTACAGGAGCGAACATAAACACCTGTAGAGTTCTGTAGGTTCTTATTAACGGAAATATACAAGGTGCGCTTACAAGCGCGGGGAGTCCTTACACTCCAACATGGGTCAACTGACCTCACTCTGACCTCTCAGGCGACATGTGGTAAGTGGTATACTAGCAGCTTCCAGATGTCGCCAGGCACATTTATCTAAGTGTGTGGTGACATGAAACGGGCATTGCCACACGATACTGACTAGAGAAATAATGTGTATATATAGAGTACATACATGGTATACATACAACATACATACTATACATACACCTCCCCCCTCAATGCACTCATAGCAAAGTCTTGAGCGGACCTTTTCCTGTGGATCCGTTCTGAGCGTCGAGGGGCTTAATCACTGGGGCGGGATATAGGACTAAGCACTGGTGACGGGGTCAGCGGGATGCGTTACAGGGCGGAGGAAACGGCGGTTCCTCCACCACACCCGACCACTGGGTAACCGCACCTGGTAGTCCCGTGACCTGCCGAGACCCATGACTACGCCCACTCTGTCCCAACGTAGGGAGGTCGGGTCCTGGACACGGACTTGGGTGCCGACATTCAACCTGGGGACAGGACGGGCGTGGTCGTTGTGGCGGGCGACGATGTCTTGAATACATTCGGCAGCTCGGCGATCAAAATCCTCTGTCTTGGCCTGCCACTCCTTGGAGAAGGATTGAGGGTGAGCAGGGACACAAGAACAGAGAGGGCGTCCATACAAGACCTGGGCAGGGGAGCGTCCGGTGTAATTGGGTGTGTTGCGGAGCTCAAGGAGACCCTGGTCGAAGGCCTCGCAGTCAATATTCCCAGAAGGGGCCAATTTGAGGATGAGGTGCTTCAGGGATTTGACAGCAGCCTCAGCGTGGCCGTTGAACTGCGGGTAATGAGGCGGTGACAACACATGCCGGACTCCCCATCGGTCGAGGAACGCAGCAAAGTCCCGGCTTGTGAACTGGGGCCCTCCGTTGGTTCGCAGGCGTACAGGAACGCCCACGTAACGGAAGTAGTGGTGGAACTTGCTGATGGTGGCGGCAGATGTCGTATCATTACCGCACTTGATGACAACCGGACAACCCGAGAGACGGTCGATGATAATCAGGAATGACTCTCCTGACACACAAAAAAAGTCGGCCGACACAGACTCAAAGGGGTGGGTGGGGTTGTCATCACTCATGAAGGGTTCCTGCTGCTGGCTGGGTTGTAGTACTTGGCGGGGCTTACACTCCTGGACAGCATTGGAGATGTCGGGGTCGATGCCAGGCCGGAACACAGTCTGTTTGGTGGCCTCGGTTCCACGGTGATTGTCATGGAGGCGAGCCAAGGCGTGGAGACTTGAAGCAGCAGGGACAACTACCGAAGGAGAGGTGTCACTGGCCAGAGGTAGGGGTAGGGCGGCAGCAGGGTAGTTGCTGCTCCCTTCGTGCACCCTGTTGGCGTATTTTACCTCGAGAATCGGTGTTGGGAAGTCCTGGGAGATGATGGCCAACTCTTGGCAATGTCTGTAGGACAGCAAAGGAGTCGGGACACCATTATGCACGTCAATCCAGGCTTGAGACGACCTGTTGCCAAAGGTGACATGTGCACAGAGTGAACCTAGGGCTGGGGCCATCTGTGAACCATCTGCCGTGATGCGGAGGTCCTTGGGAGGCGGTCCTAGATCACTTGGAGAGAGTCCCAAGCATTGCAAATGCTCGGGACCTCAGCGCAGGTGTCGGGCAGCATCTCGAGACAGGATGACACACTGCCGTAGGTCACGATGACGCTGACCTGCTGGGGAACTTTGGACCTGGGACGCGAAGAGGAGTACACCCTCCTAATATGGGTCGGGCTTTGTCCAGGGTCGGCGTGCCTCTGATTTGGCGACTGTGAGCGGCCCTCACTGGTGGAAGGGCTCTGCTGCTTCCGCCGACGCTGTCCCTTGGATTTGTTGGTCGGGCAACACTTGTCATAGTGGCCCAGACGACCACACACATTGCACTGGACGCGTTTGGCTGGGCACCGTACTGTAAGTGACCAGTGGCCCTTACGGTCACAACTGTCGCAGGTAGACTCAACAGCTGGACATACCTGTGTTCCGTGCTGCCTACTACAGCTGTTGCAAAGGGTGCCGGGCGTGGGCGTGGTGGGCGTGGGGGTAGACTTCTTGTCTTTCTTGTATTGGGACATAGCCCGTACGGCTGTAGGGGGAGCTCGGATGGCAGAGGTAGCACACCTGGCAGCCTCATAGGAGCGACGTACTGTCAATGCATCCTTAAGAGAGGAGGAAGAGTCGAGGGAGGTGAGGCGTTGGACAAGCTCCTCGTCCTTAACACCCATTAGGATCACCTGCTTCAACTGGGTCTCCTCGCACTGCTGGCGATTACCGGGACATATGTCTATCTCTTCTGAGGCTCTCTTGAGTCGTACATGGAAATCGTCAAAAGTCTAGCCCTCCATCTGTCTACAGCTAAACACTTCCCTCCTGCGGAGAGCTTCATTCCGCTGACCTTTGATGTGCCGTTCTAGAACATCCAGTACCTCCTCTACAGACAACAAAGACGTCGGGGGCACTTGCAACGTGTGTCCCAACACATGCTGCGCTCCCAAAGAAAGGCACATACATAGCTGAATGAGTTGTTGGGGCTGTGGCAAGCTCTGGAGATCCACCATTGTAGCATAATCAGTCCACCATTGCCGCCACTCACGAAAAGTCTGGAAAGTCTCATCAGGCATTGATGAGGTATCTGAGCCAGTCGGTACCGGAGTAGTGGAAGGGCCAAGGGCTTCATTAGCAGTGAGGCAAGATATCAAAGCTGCAAACCGTTCGTTATCTTCCAATCTCCTTTGGTGATCATCAGCACATCTTTTCGCTTCGTCCTCGCGCCTTTCCTCCCTCATAAGCTTCATCAGAGCAATTTTATCTCTGAGGACGAGGCTGAGGGTCGTGGGGTGTGGGTGGGAGATGTGTTGGGAGAGGGTGGGGTGTTGCGCTCTGACTGGTCATCCATCTCTGTAAAGCTGTCATCCGTATGACTCATCTGGGCGTTAGGGACACCCCTGCGTGAGGCCCGGGGCATAATTACTTTATCTGTATACTGTATCTCAAATCAGTGTTGACCAGTCAGCCCGTCGTATCAACCAGATCTGAGACAACAAAATTAATTGAATACACAATTAAGTAGCTTATATATATATAAAATATATATGAAGAAATGACCGCGGTCAGTGTGTTTGTGTGTGGGTTGGTGTGTGTAGGCGCGGTGGAGCGCGGAGGGAGGTGAGGCGGTGGGGGGTGAGCAGTGGGGGGTGAGTTACCCTCGAGGCAGCCTGGGACTGTCGCGCCACTCCTCACAAATGCCCTATATCAGCCTTCCACCTTAGGGAATCCTTTAAAACAAGGACACACACTTTAACACTACACACACACGAGGGGCACTTAAAGACACTTCACAGGAAATTGAGGTCACTGCACACTACTCAAAACTCGTTAGTCATTCAAACGAATTTTTGGGGGGGACAATGGCGACGGATGATGGAGTTGACAGAGGAGGTCTACCGGCCTTGATTTTACACGAACGCACTTATTTCCACTTAATCGATCACTTGATACTCACTGCGCCATGGAGATGTTCGGGGTACTTGGTTCTAAATACAGCAGCGAACATAAACACCTGTTGAGTTCTGTGGGTTCTTATTAACGTAAATATACAAGGTGCGCTTACAAGCAGGGGTAGTCCTTACACTCCTATAGGGGTCAACTGACCTCACTCTGACCTCTCAGGCGACATGTGGTAAGTGGTATACTAGCAGCTTCCAGATGTCGCCAGGCACATTTATCTACCATATATCGCGGCCTATAAGGCGTCGGGGTGCATAAAACGGCCCCCCCAAATTTCCATTTAAAAAGTAGCTTTTGAGCTCTATTTGCTGTATAAGACCAGTACCGCAAATGTGACACTTACCCACTGACTCAGTAGTCCTTTACCAACCATCCTTGGTTTTTTAAAATAAGGCCAATTCACTTCAAGTAATGTCATCAAATATTACCCGCTGGTGTAGTGTAAACACTAGTGACGTCACTGAAGCGTCTGCTATTTACCAGTAACTGGAACTAATGTCGGTGTCGAGTATAATTTTTCCATTTACTTGAAATGGATTTACCGATTTATTTGTTTATTTATTTATTTATAATATACTGTAACATATTAAACACACTGCAAGTATTTTCTTTCATTTATACGCTTGCTTCGCACGAGACGATCGGTGGTGGGAGTGTTCCCTCGTCTCGGTGGTGTGACTGTTCCGACTATTTATACAACAGGTGGTTCAACAGCAACCACCGTATTCTAATTGTGGTGTTTCATTAGGATTTGAGTGAAAAAGGTTACCGGTATGTACTTACTACATATATTTATTACACAAACATATATATATATATATATTTTGATAAAATCACACGGGAAAATGGAAACAACGGAGTACCTTAGCTTTCGTCTTTATTCAAGACATCTTCAGAGGCAACTGGATTACATGGACAGAGAGAGGCTTAAATATACAGGGTGACCTAAAAACATGAGGTCAGGTCATAATGATGACATCCACTAATCCCCACACCAACACAACCGTAGAGGAGCTTAAGAGAAGGGTGGTGACGCGACTAGACAGGTCAGGTCAGAAAAAAGGGACCCACAAAATAACTGTCATACATCAAGATCAAAGGTTTTCAAAGCATTTTTAACCTTGGGCCACTGACAAATAAATTTATGTAACATATTATCAGTTTTGAACTGACCATCACTAAGGTTTATTGATTTTAATTCCTTAATCAAACTAGCTTCAACCAGAAGTCTTTCTGTGACACAAGATGATTTGAATACTTCTAAGCTTTTTTCCCAAGCAATGGGGTGATTATTATTCCTAACATGGACGAACAAGGCACTGCTTTCAGATGCAGTTCTGATATTATACTTATGTCACGTCACCACCCTTCTCTTAAGCTCCTCTACGGTTGTGTTGGTGTGGGGATTAGTGGATGTCATCATTATGACCTGACCTCATGTTTTTAGGTCACCCTGTATATTTAAGCCTCTCTCTGTCCATGTAATCCAGTTGCCTCTGAAGATGTCTTGAATAAAGACGAAAGCTAAGGTACTCCGTTGTTTCCATTTTCCCGTGTGATTTTATCAAGATTTATCTTATCCACGTTTTCATTGTGGATTTACATGAAATATATATATATATATATATATATATATATATATATATATATATATATATATATATATATATATATATATATATATATATATATATATATATATATATATATATATAAATAAATAAATAAATAAATAAATAAATAAATAAATAAATAAATAAATAAATAAATAAATAAATAAATAAATAAATAAATAAATAAATAAATAAATAAATAAATAAATAAATAAATAAATAAATAAATAAATAAATAAATAAATAAATAAATAAATAAATAAATAAATAAATAAATAAATATATATATATATATATATATATATATATATATATATATATATATATATATATATATATATATATATATATATATATATATATATATATATATATATATATATATATACAGTTGTACCCCACTTAACGCGGTCAATTGAACCCAGAGGGTCCCGCGTTAAGTGAAATCCGCGTTAAGTGAACAACAGAACATATGGGATTAATTCCAATAGAAACCGGCCCGACCCCCAAACTCCACTTTTTGAAGGCACATACCTATGTTGTAGTAAAAATAACATCTTAATTTTATGATGGTACATGCACACAATTAATACTTAAGAGAAATAGAGAAATACAGTCGCCAAGTTAATGTCCATTCAAATAATGGACTCGACTCCCTCCCCCTCTTCTCACACTACACTCACTGGCTCTTCCCTCTCAGAGAAATTTTTGGGGGAAAACCACTAAATTTTAATAAATAATACCTCAAACTAAAGTTAGGATAATACAATTGACATTGCTGGATTCCTTGTAAGACCAGGAATATTTTGAATATAAATGTCATATATTTTGCACAAAAGATCACATAGTTACCTAGAGAAAAATGTTTAACTAAAAATTGTATGTTTAATGCAAAATATATGATGTTTATATTCAAAATGATCACCAAATTATAAGAATTCCAGCAATGTAAATTATATTCTGACCGGGTAATTTGTATGAATTTTATGAGCTAAAACAAATATCTTCAGTTAATAAAAAAAAAAATAATCTTCACAACACTATCTGTCAAAGTACCCCACCTTGCCTCCCCCCCTCTTCCAACCGCGCGGTCAGTCCCAACCCTCCCCCCCACCCCCCACCAATCCTCCCTTCCAGAGTTTTTAACATTTAGTATTAAATAATACCTCAGATTAAAGTTAGGATAATATAATTGACATTGCTGGATTCCTTGTAAGACCAGGAATATTTTGAATATAAATGTCATATATTTTGCACAAAAGATAACATAGTTACCTAGAGAAAAATTTTATCTAAAAATTGTATGTTTAATGCAAAATATATGATGTTTATATTCAAAATGATCACCAAATTATAAGAATTCCAGCAATGTAAATTATATTCTGACCGGGTAATTTGTATGAATTTTATGAGCTAAAACAAATATCTTCAGTTAATAAAAAAAAAAATAATTCTTCACAGGGTAACAGATGGTCGGTCGGTCCCTCCCTCCCCCCCACCCCCCACCAACCGTCCCAAGGAGATGTGTGGGATAACCACTAAATTTTAATAAATAATACCTCAAACTAAAGTTAGGATAATATAATTGACATTGCTGGATTCCTTGTAAGACCAGGAATATTTTGAATATAAATGTCATATATTTTGGACAAAAGATAACATATTACCTAGAGAAAATTTTATCTAAAAATTGTATGTTTAATGCAAAATATATGTTGTTTATATTCAAAATGATCACCAAATTATAAGAATTCCAGCAATGTAAATTATATTCTGGCCGGGTAATTTGTATGAATTTTATGAGCTAAAACAGGCAGTCAGGCAGGGTGGCGGGTGGGGGGTGGTGCGAATCTAAAAATAGCTCTCGAGCCGGACACTCACCGCGTTGCTGTGGAAAAATCCGCGTTAAGTGAAAGTTCAGCTTTGGCAAGGCACCGCGTATATGCGAAAACGCGTTAAGTGAAAGCGCGTTAAGCGGGGTAATACTGTATGTATATATATATATATATATATATATATATATATATATATATATATATATATATATATATATATATATATATATATATATATATATTCCTAGACCCCGACTTACGACGGGGTTAGGGACCCAAATCCAGGTCATATTCCGACATGGTCCGATGATAGAAAAAAAAAAAAAAAATTTTTTTTTTTAATAAAAAATCTACAATGAAATACAGTACAGTAAAAGTAATGAATAATGATGAATGGATACAGTACAGTGAAAGTAATAAATAATAAGGAATGGATACAGTGTGACTGAGGACTTAACCTTTAATGTAGTCAGCTGAATGCACATGGGGCCCCCATAATTTTCTAATTATACATGGAGACTACATTAACTGGAAACGTTTCGGTATAGAAAATGCGTGTGTCATTTAAAAAAAAAAATAATAATTTTTTTCTTTTCTTTTTTTTATCTATATCTGAGGCGGTCGTAAGTCCCGACGGTCGTAAGTCCACGTAGTCGTAAGTCGGGGTCTAGGTGTGTATATATATATATATATATATATATATATATATATATATATATATATATGTACTGAATATACTATGTACAAAAAATGAATGTTCAATGAATTATTTATGGTGCATTAGGGTACTGGCCACTTCAGACACAAAGACGGGCTATAAATAGCCTTGTTATCTACCCCTACATCTCACCCTGAGCCAGAGGGAAGCGTCTTGGTAAATAACATTTGTTTGCTTATTTTCCATTTACTTGAAATAGATTTACCGAATTATTTGTTTATTTATTTATTTATAATATACTGTAATATATTAAACACACTGTAATTATTTTCTTTAATTTATAAACTGTTTTGCGACAAAGGAATGTTCTCCAGTAGTGTTTCATTAGGATTTGAGTGAAAAAATATTACGTAACACACACACACACACACACACACACACACATAGCTCTCCCTCACTCAGTCAGTCTCGCTGTAACCACGCTTGTGTTGACATCAGCATTGTAGTTGCAAAAATAATACATTTCCGTGAATGTATTATATCAAGCACAGTATGAAAAGAATATCACTAATATAAGAGTATTTTACCAGAAAACTACTGAAAAAACGAGTAACATCTCTTGAACATCGGAAGGTTAGGTAAAGTCTCTTCTTTTCGTCATGTATGTTATCCTAATTTACATTGAAATACATCACGTTTCAGCAAACGTACTATTTATTTCTGAGAATATGGAAATGTAATATTTTGCTGAAATGACGTATGTATTACAGTGGAAAGTGACGAAAGCAATGACTCGCTTTCTTTCGCTCAAAAGATGTTACCGTAATCGCTTTTCGAATGGTTTTCAGTTAAAAAACTGTTGTATTACAATAATATTCTATCCTAATTCACTTGTGATGCAACAGTTTTTTAACTGAAAACCATTCGAAAAGCGATTACGGTAACATCTTTTTAACGAAAGAAAGCGAAAGTCATTGTTTTCGACACGATTTTGTCCCACATTCCACTGTAATACTTACGTCATTTCAGCAAAAATATTTCATTTCTGTGAATGTAGTATATCAAGCACAGTATGAATATAATATCATTCTAATATAACAGTATTTTAACCGAAAACTATTAAAAAACGAGTAACATCTCTTGAACATTGGAAGGTTAGGTGAAGTCTTTTCTTTTCGTCATGTATTTTATCCAATTTTACATTGAAATACATCACGTTTCAGCAAAATTACTATTTATTTCCAAGAATATATTTATTCAGGCACAGTTTAGGTAAAATATACGCGTGATGTAACATTTTTTAATTGAAAACGATTCGAAAAACACGTACCCTCTAGCCCTGTTCAAGGAGAGGACTGGGAGAAGCTGTTTGGTGCTGCAGACGATGGCAAGGAAAATGATTTGGATGGATTTTAATGAAAATATTCAGAAATATGGTATTGTAGTATTTATTCAAGTCAATTAGGATAGAATATTATTGTAATACAACAGTAGTGACGATGTGGAGGAGGCGGAGAGATAGAGCGGGGAGGAGGCGGAGGGATAGAGGGGGGAGGAGGCGGAGGGATAGAGCGGGGAGGAGGTGACTGGCGGGAGCAGGGACGAGTGGAGATGCCAGCCAGTACATTATGGGTGTATTAATTGTTTTTATAGCTATTTTTGCATTTTAATGTTAAATACTGTACATTACGTTTCAACGAAACTACCATTTATTTCTGAGAACATGGAAATGAAATATTTTTGCTGAAATGATGTAGGTATTACAGTGGAAAGTGACGAAAGCAATGACTTTCGCTTTCTTTCGTTCAAAAGATGTTACCGTAATCGCTTTTCGAATGGTTTTCAGTTGTGGGATTATAAGGCTAATGATAGGATAGAATATTATTGTAATACAGTACGAGTACAACAGTTTTTTAACTGAAAACCATTCGAAAAGCGATTACGGTAAAATATTTTGAACAACGAAAGAAAGCGAAAGTCTTTCGTCATGATTTTATCCCACTTCCCACTATAATATGTACGTCATTCCAGCAAAAATATTACATTTCCATATTTATTTCCGAGAATATATTCATTCAGTCACAGTTAAGGTAAAATATACTTGTGATGTAATATTTTAATGAAAATCCAGTATCGTAGTTTTCTCTTGTTTCAAATTTAATTAACAAAGATTGATGTTTCAAATGTAATGAACAAAAATTTATGTCCAGTATCTATAAATTAACTTTAATAAATGAAAACTTTGTTTTACATCGTCCTGTGCTACCATACCATGGATTTGGCTACTTTGGGCTTGCAAGAGATCTGCCCTAGCAACTGTACCGACACTCACAGCTGGTGGTGTGTTGGTGCATCGTTTCCATTGTTTACTGGTACTTGCTGGTAAATATATTTCAACCTAACGAAACTATTACCCGTTTAGAGGACAACCCCCAATTTTTGCCAAATAATTTGGTCTTAAAAACTCGAACTACACACAGGTATATACGGTAAATACGGACATGGGTCCCCGGGAATTTTAAGGGGAGGGGGGCAGCAATAGTACACGGATTTTTAACATTCACGGGTATCTCTGTTACCTAACCCCCGCGAATGTTAAGGGCCGACTGTACATACACTTACGTGACTAAGCTTCTCTCTTATAAAAGCCATTGAAATGACCTGGGTGAATATAATTAACATAGCTGGGATTCTTGTAGCATACTGATTAATTTGAATATAAACATGCTATAATTTGCACTAGACAAAACAATTTTAGTACCGTAATCAAATTAGTACATGTGCACTAAGGTCATTTATTTCTATTACAAGTCTTTTATTATGGTGTGTGCATGTAAATGGATGAAAATAAATGAAGAAATTTATGTAAATCTACCCAAAAATACAGTTGAAAACTTTTTTATAAAATGTACTACAATACTGTACACTAATGTGCAACAATTTTTTATCTCTTGAGCAAAATATTTGACGTATATATTCAAATTATTGGCTGTCTTGCAAGGATTTCAGTAATGCAAATTATAATCTCCTAACTTTAGTCTGAGATATTATATAAGATAAAAACTGTCAGCCTAAAAGCCTGGCTGTAGGGGGGGGGGGAGGAGGCAGCCAGTTTATTTAACAGTCCTACTAAGCTTCTCTCATTTTAAAATGCCAGTGAGATGACCTAGGAGAATATAATTAACATTGCTGGGATTCTTGTATGATACTGATTTATTTGAATATAAACATGTTGTAATTCGCACTAGACATAACAATTTTAGTACCGTCATCAAATTAATACATGTGCACTCCAGCTTTGCACTAAGGTCATTTATTTATTTTACGTTTCTTTTAGTATAGAGTGTGCATGTAAATGGATGAAAATAAATGAAGAAATTTATGTAAATCTACCCAAAAATACAGTTGAAAATTTTTTTATAAAATGTACTACAGTATTGTACACTAATGTACTACATTTTTTATATCCTGAGCAAAATATATGATGCTTATATTCAAATTAATCTCTGTCTTACAAGGGTTTCAGCAATGCAAATTATATTATCCTAACTTTAGTCTGAGATATTATATAAAATAAACATAAAGAAATCACCATGGTGGGAAGAGGGGGCGGGAGGTGAGGTGACGGAATGTCTGGCGTTTGTTTGTTTATTTATTTGAGATAAGATTTGACAGTTGGTGCTGAAGGCCTGCCCGTGTGTTTATTTATCATTACTTAAGAGTGACTAAGCTCTTCTCATAATTTGCCACCCAAACGACCTGGGTGAATATAACTTACATTGGAAGGATTCTTGAAAGATAGTAATTTATTTGAATACCTGTATAAACAAGCTATATTTGCAATAGACATAACAATTTTAGTACCGTAATCATTTAGTACATGTACAATACAGGTTTGCACTTAGGTCCATTGTTACTGTACAATATTGACTAAATTCACAAGATAACGTACGCCTGGCCACACAATCTATAAGAATCCGCAATGCATACGTGACTGTGCCCGCTGTAGGTCCATTTCGGTTCGCTAGTTCCCATTATTTGAATGTTTTTTTTTTTCAATTTAAATTTTAATTGTTTATTCCTTGATAGAGAGCGGGATCCTAAAAGCTGTCACTTGGTACCTGTACCGTAACACCAGAAAGCAACTGGCCAGTGTCACAAGTATATACAGTACAGTACAGTGAGTTCTGCTATAGCGTGTTTGATACTTGTAATTTGCTCTAGCGATTTATGAATTAGGAGCGATATTTGTATACAGCGACGCTTGTTGCTATACTTGATTTTTGCTTACTATTTCTCCAATTTTGTGGTATTAACTGTGAATATGGTAAAGAAGAATATCTCCAAAGCGTTCTGGTGATAGAATTCCGGTGATGATCGTAAAAGGATATAACACTTGAAGCTCGATGTTATCAACCTCAAAATCACCCTTTTCCCCCATCAAGTTACATTCATATTTTTTCAAGGTAAAGTGTTACATTTACTGTATGATTTCATTATTAGATATGAATGTAACATTTATTTAGACTGTGCTATCCTTTGTGTTAGGCTAACTACTAAATTTTTTCGATTTGAGTAATCTGCACCTCCTATTTTCTCCATAAGACCTGTTATTTCTATCTATGATTTTCTATAACCACGATATTTTACAAAACACAATTATCGCGTTATAGCAAACTACTATTACAGTCATCCCGGTTATCATGCTAATTGGGACCCGCCCGATGCTGAAAGTACAGAATCTATGTGATTTATTCTAATTGGTTCAGGCACCCAAGACCCAACCCCAAGTTTCCCATTTTAGGACCATTTATACCCCGAAATATATATACCGTATAATGTTATGGTAAATATCATAAACACACATAGGCAGCTGGGTTTATTACAAAGTGATGAAAAGATGCAGCTTAATACTGTAGTCCACAAAACATGTAACTATGCTTTTTTTTATTTGGTCCCCCGTCATAAGAGTCCATTTTCTCTCACATCAGGACGCCTGAGTCCTCCGTTTTCTCTCTTAATCTTAGAGTACACCATAAACTTTACTATTTTTAGTAATGCCACAGAATTTGAAATTGCAACCCCAATTGCAACTTGCAATTGTTGAGGCAACTAGATATGTCTGATTACAGCAAATGTGTTATTGACAATTTGTAGATGAAAGATTTTATCCTCAATAGATGTAGGTTTACATTTCACCTGTAGGCAAATGCTTAAAAAAAGCCTAAGTAAGGAAGCATATTCCTTTAACACAAAATATCTGACCAGTATAGGGAGGATCATCGTGTCTCCGGTAGGTGGTCGTGGAGTGGTGGTCAGGAGGAGTCACTTTTTGGAGAGGCAGGGCGTTATGTGATCAGACGTTGTTCGGTCAGACGTTAACCGCTGGCATGACTGTATTTGTGTGAGTGGTGTCAAGAGTTAAATTTTTGTGATTATTTTCATAGTAAAGAGATGTCCTCTAACTGTTGTGTATTACCCCTTGGAAACCCATGGTTCTTGACTTTCCTTTGATAAGATCCTGATAAGGCTAGCAAGGAATTTTTATTCTACAGGCCAGGCCAGGCAATCTCTCAGAAATTCATTCCTATGCCAGGAATGGAGAGATTTTTTCCAGAATTACTCAGAATGACTCCTCAAAGCTTCCAGCTATTGGAGAGTCTGGAGATCGAAGATTCTGGCTAAAGGAGAGATTACTGTACACGGTTCCCTCCTTCCCTGCATTCTTCTACTTTCCTTCTCTCCTTTATTCTGTGATTCAATGTCACTCATCGCACCATTCATCGCCATATCCCAGGTAACAGAACTCCCTCCCTTCCTCCATTCTCTCATCAATAAATAGATACTAAAATATATTACGACATTCCTACTAAACATTCTGAGCATTTCTGCTCTCTTTGACTAGTCTCAGCGTGAAAACTTTCCAAATCAAAACAATTACTAACATTTCGTAACTCTTGTTCAGTGTCAGGTACACAAATATACCACAAAAATAAGTTTGTTTTTACAAGTGTGTGGAGACAGATGAACACCTCTTACCTTTATGATGTTGCCACCCTTGAGACCATAACCAACAGCAAGGAATGAGCTGATGTAGGTAAGATCTAAGCAGGCTAATGGCTGTTCCACATTGGGGATGTTGCAGGCTGGTGATAAAAAAAATAAAATTTTCTTACACTCAATGACAAATTTTGTCAAATTACTATAACTTCTATTGATTTAATATTATTACTAACATTATTTTTCACTTCATTTTTGTTTCTCTGAGTGCAGGCATAAGACCAAATATTTTACTAATGTAGTCCACCTAATTTAGTATTTCAAGACAAAGAGTTTTACAAAGGCTGAAATGTTTGGTGGAACCTTAAATTTGTTATCCCTCAAGTCTTAGAAGGCACCAAATGTTGATAACATATTATTCCTTTTTATATATCCTTATATCATCACTTTCTTTTGCTATACTGTACTGTATATCCTTATAATCACTTTCTCTTGTTATATAGGGGTACCTTAATTCAATCTTTCTCTCACTATATACCTAAATTCATCACTTTCTCTTGCTATATACCTTAATTCAATCTTTCTCTCACTATATACCTAAATTCATCACTTTCTCTTGCTATATACCTAAATTCATCACTTTCTCTTGCTATATACCTAAATTCACCACTTTCTCTTGCTATATACCTAAATTCATCACTTTCTCTTGCTATATACCTAAATTCACCACTTTCTCTTGCTATATACCTAAATTCATCACTTTCTCTTGCTATATACCTAAATTCACCACTTTCTCTTGCTATATACCTAAATTCATCACTTTCTCTTGCTATATACCTAAATTCACCACTTTCTCTTGCTATATACCTAAATTCATCACTTTCTCTTGCTATATACCTAAATTCACCACTTTCTCTTGCTATATACCTAAATTCACCACTTTCTCTTGCTATATACCTCAATTTATCACTTTCTCTTGCTATATACCTCAATTAATTCATGACTTTCTCTTGCTATATACCTCAATTAATTCATGACTTTGTCTTGCTGTATACCTCAATTAATTCATCTCTTGCTATATACCTCAATTAATTCATGACTTTCTCTCTTGCATATATACCTAAATTCATCACTTTCTCTTGCTATATACCTAAATTCACCACTTTCCTTGCTATATACCTAAATTCATCACTTTCTCTTGCTATATACCTAAATTCACCACTTTCTCTTGCTATATACCTAAATTCATCACTTTCTCTTGCTATATACCTAAATTCACCACTTCTTGCTATATACCTAAATTCACTTACCTTGCTATATACCTCAATTAATTCAATCTTTCTCTCACTATATACCTAAATTCATCACTTCTTGCTATATACCTAATCATCACTTTCTCTTGCTATACCTAAATTCACCACTTTCTCTTGCTATACACCTAAATTCATCATTTCTCTTGCTATATACCTAAATTAACCACTTCTTGCTATATACCTTAATTTATCACTTTCTTGCTATATATCTCAATTAATTCATGACTTTCTTGCTATATACCTCAATTAATTCATGACTTTGTCTTGCTGTATACCTCAATTAATTCATCACTCTCTTGCCATATACCTCAATTAATTCATGACTTTCTCTTGCTCTATACCTAAATTCATCACTTTCTCTATATATACCTAATTCATCACTTGCTATATACCTAACCACTTTCTTTGCTATATACCTTAATTTATCATTTCTCCTATATAACCTCAATTAATTCATCACTTTCTCTTGCTATATACCTCAATCATCACTCTCTTGCTATATACCTCAATTAATTCAATCTTTCTCTCACTATATACCTAAATTCATCACTTTCTCTTGCTATATAACTAAATTCATCACTTTCTCTTGCTATATACCTAAATTCACCACTTTCTCTTGCTATACACCTAAATTCATCACTTTCTCTTGCTATATACCTAAATTCACCACTTTCTCTTGCTATATACCTTAATTTATCACTTTCTCTTGCTATATACCTCAATTAATTCATGACTTTCTCTTGCTATATACCTCAATTAATTCATGACTTTGTCTTGCTGTATACCTCAATTAATTCATCACACTCTTGCTATATACCTCAATTAATTCATGACTTTCTCTTGCTATATACCTAAATTCATCACTTTCTCTTGCTATATACCTAAATTCATCACTTTCTCTTGCTATATACCTAAATTCACCACTTTCTCTTGCTATATACCTTAATTTATCACTTTCTCTTGCTATATACCTCAATTAATTCATCACTTTCTCTTGCTATATACCTCAATTAATTCATCACTTTCTTGCTATATACCTCAATTAATTCATCACTCTCTTGCTATATACCTCAATTAATTCATCACTTTCTCTTGCTATATACCTCAATTAATTCATGACTTTCTCTTGCTGTATAACTCAATTAATTCATCACTTTCTCTTGCTATATACCTCAATTAATTCATCACTCTCTTGCTATATATACCTCAATAAATTCATCACTTTCTCTTGCTATATACCTAATTCACCACTTTCTCTTGCTATATACCTAAATTCATCACTTTCTTGCTATACCTAATTCACCACTTTCTTGCTATATACCCAATTCATCACTTTCTCTTGCTATATACTCAATTAATTCATGACTTTCTCTCTATATACCTAAATTCACCACTTCTCTTGCTATATACCTAAATTCATCACTTTCTCATATACCTAAATTCACCACTTTCTTTGCTATATACCAAATTCATGACTTTCTTGCTATATACCCCAATTAATTCATGACTTTCTCTCTTATATACCCAAATTCACCACTTTCTCTTGCTATATACCAAATTCATCACTTTCTCTTGCTATATACCCAATTCAATTACTCTTGCTGTATACCTCAATTAATTCATCACCTCTTGCTATATACCTAATTAATTCATCACTTTCTCTCTTATATACCCCTAATTCATCACTTCCTTGCTATATACCTCAATTAATTCATCACTTTCTCTTGCTATATACCTCAATTAATTCATCACTTTCTTTTGCTATATACCTTAACTCATCACCTTCTCTTGATATATATCGTAACTCATCACTTTCTCTTGCTATATACCTTAACTCATCACTTTCTCTTGATATATATCCTAACTCATCAGTTTCTCTTGCTATTATATCTTAAATCATCACATTCTCTTGCTATATACCTCAATTAATTCATCACTTTCTCTTGCTATATACCTCAATTAATTCATCACTTTCTTTTGCTATATACCTTAACTCATCACTTTCTCTTGATATATATCGTAACTCATCACTTTCTCTTGCTATATACCTTAACTCATCACTTTCTCTTGATATATATCGTAACTCATCACTTTCTCTTGCTATATACCTTAACTCATCACTTTCTCTTGATATATATCCTAACTCATTTTGCTATATATCTTAAATCATGACATACTCTTGTTATATACCTCAATTAATTCATCACTTTCTCTTGTTATATACCTCAATTAATTCATCACTTTCTCTTGCTATATACCTTAACTCATGGGTGGGCAAAGTGCGGCCCGCGGGCCACATTTGGCCCGCCAAATTATTTCTGTGGCCCGCCACTGCATTTGGCAATCAGAAAAAAATTTATTAATTACAGAAAGGACAATTTTGGAAGTTGGGTGGACATAGCAGCAATACTGGCCTGTCGCTGTTAACCTTTGGCCCGCAAAGTGTGCCACCATTCATGAAGTGGCCCTCCATCAAAAATAATTGCCCACCCCTGCCTTAACTCATCACTTTCTCTTGATATATATCGTAACTCATCACTTTCTCTTGCTATATACCTTAACTCATCACTTTCTCTTGATATATATCCTAACTCATCACTTTCTCTTGCTATATACCTTAACTCATCACTTTCTCTTGATATATATCCTAACTCATCAGTTTCTCTTGCTATATATCTTAAATCATGACATACTCTTGTTATATACCTCAATTAATTCATCACTTTCTCTTGTTATATACCTCAATTAATTCATCACTTTCTCTGCTATATACCTTAACCTCAGGGTGGGCAGCCAAGTGCTGGCTGATTTGGCCCGCCAATTATTTCTGTGGCCCGCCACGCATTTGGCAATCAGAAAAAAATTTTATTAATTACAGAAAGGACAATTTTGAAGTTGGGTGGACATAGCAGCAATACTGGCTCGTCGCTGTTAACCTTTGGCCCGCTAAGTGTGCCACCATTCATGAAGTGGCCTCCATCAAAATATCAATTCCTGCTTAACTCATCACTTTCTTGATATATATCTAACTCATCACTTTCTCTTGCTACCTTAACTCATCACTTTCTCTTGATATATATCCTAACTCATCACTTTCTCTTGCTATATACCTTAACTCATCACTTTCTCTTGATATATATCCTAACTCATCAGTTTCTCTTGATATATATCCTAACTCATCACTTTCTCTTGCTATATACCTCAATTAATTCATCACTTTCTTTTGCTATATACCTTAACTCATCATTTCTTGATATATATCGTAACTCATCACTTTCTCTTGCTATATACCTTAACTCATCACTTTCTCTTGATATATATCCTAACTCATCAGTTTCTCTTGCTATTATATCTTAAATCATCACATTCTCTTGCTATATACCTCAATTAATTCATCACTACAGATAGTTTCTATTCATGACAGGCAAGTTTATGAGTTAATGCTAATAACAATCAAGTTAGTTAAAAAAATAATTCAAATTAAAAAGGTACTCAACTAGTGTCAAATAATAATAACTTACTCTGAACAGCAGCGTTTAGGAACTCCTGCACTGTCAACTCTCCTCCTTTAAATGGATCTGAGAAGAAAAAAAAACTACCTGTATAAAATATTTAATGAAAACTAAAAAAATTGAATAACAAAGATACAAAACATGTCTTTATATTTAAGTAAAGATTTTACATTGTTAAACAAATAATAATTTAAATAACAATATTTCCCATATTTAATACAATTTCTGGAGCAGAGTTTCCCCCCAATCATTACAGCCACTTCACACATCTTTCAGTCATCAATAGTCGTACAAACCCACTTCTGCCTCTCTTATGAACCTTATATGTATTTTTGTTATTTCAATTCTTCACCTGTAGCTCGAACCAATTCAACAGGCAGCATTTCTCAACAGCTTCCAATGTTCTGATAAGTGTACTTAAACCTGAGACGAAATCAACAGCCACAAGGGACAATAACCATGCACCAACTTTAATTTGAATAGAAGATGCCATCTATGATGGACAGCAAAGATTCATCAATACCAATATTCAACCATCTCTGAAAAGTTATTTCTTGTACTTCCAATTGGATAGCTGCTATTTATTGCTCTTAATCACCATTGCAGCACCACACACCCATACACAAAAATGCCAAGCTGAACATTTCCGAGGGGCTGCCTCCACTTTTCAGTCACTCACCTGTGGCTTCCTTATGCTTATAAATGATGCCCGAAGAGAAGCCCCTGCTTGCTGGAAAAATGTCAACGACTCTCCCACTGGGATCAGTGTCAACAACTCAGCTCCCGATTACACCACCCTCCAGAATATATTGAAAAGTCTCCATAATTGGGTCACCAACAACCATCCCAAGACCATGGTTATGCACATCAACCTCTCCTCCGACGTTGTCCCACCTCCCTCCATTACTTTGGGACCCAATACACTCCCGGTTGTGGACACTAACTAAGCTCCTCAGCATCACTATAGATAACAAACTACAGTAAATTGGAAAACACACGTCTGTAAAGTTGTCAAATCCTCCAGTTTCCGTCTCCACCTCCTCCGGCCGGCTCAAGTCCCTCAGAGTTCGTGCCCCCAAGATCCTCAGTGTTTACTCAACATTTATACTTCCCAAGCTCACCTATGCCTCCCCTACCTGGTCTTCCTTCCTAAATGCCATACAACATAAACACCTAGAATAAGTGCAAAAGAGGGCATGGAAAATTATTCTCTCCCTTTCCTACTCCACATATCAAGAAGCACTCAACACACTGACCCTCTCGGTTCTCTGACCATCACCACGACCTCATCTGCAAATTTGGTGAGAAGTTTCTGCACCATCCTCTAACCGGCACCAACTTCCACCCAAGTTCCTGTCAGTGAATTGCCGTTCAACACAACAACATCCAGCCCATACTAGCACATACTGATCACTATAAGAACAGCCCAGTTCCAACCATTGAAAAAAATTATCAACAACTCAGAATCTACCAGTGTGTTCATTCCAAGTCAATCTTACCTTTTTGCACTGTCACTATGTTGAAATGCCCTGTAGTATAACCATCTCCCCACCTAGTTATTATATATCATATTTGTATCACTTATGTTACTTTTATATTACAGTTAACCCTCACTTTACGCGGTTAATGTAACCCGGAGGGTCCCGCGTAAAGTGAGAAACGCGTAAAGTGAATAACATAACATATGGGATTAATTGAAATGGAGTCCGGGCCGACCCCGACTCCACTTTTTGACGACACACAACTATGTTGTAATATAAATTTTATCTTAACTTTTATGATGGTATGAAAAAAACCATTAATATAGAAGAGGTTAGGTTAGGAAAAATAAAAAGGGTTAACATAGGAAAAAATAAAGGGATTAGGTTAGAAAAACTAAAAGTTAGGTGGAACACTTACGGTAGTAGAAAGAGATGGTCGGCATCTGAGGATGGAGGCTGGTTCGAGGCAGAGGGCAGATTAGGCCTCAGGTGAATCACACCATCACTGTCACCCACACTTATTATGGCCTCCTGACAATCCTCCAAAGTGTCTTCACTGTCTCTACCTCTGTCACTATCACTGGCTTGGGCCCAGCTGTGGTGAGTTTGAGCGAAACTTCCGGTTATGCTTTTTGTGACTGGTGTTTGTATTTATTAAGTGATACACACGTGATGTGCTGGCTCCATAGCCTGCACCGGCGGAGTATGGAAGACTTCATAGCGGTCCATCGTCATTGTCGCGGGAAAAGGAAGGACTTCATTTTCTCTGCACACTCCATGCCCTTAATATCACAATAAGAGTTAAACTGTGTTCTTGAATGGCCAGCACCTTCTTCCCTCCTCTTCACTGGCGTGATCTTCTTCCAACATCTCAAATCGACACAGTCACTTCAGGATTTCTGATCACCTCCAGGATATCAAGTGGTTGGTGGTCTCGGGAAGCCTGGAACTGTAACAGTCTCGCATGGCTTCTCTGCTTAAGGTCCACTGCTACAACATTCTGAACCTCACCAGTCACAGATTGACTCCTCCTCTCTCACCTGGTATTCCATACCTTACATGTCTCCATGCGTGGCCGAATTGTAGCAATAGACAGCTGAGTCCCTTGACTCCACCAAGAAGTCCACAGCTTTCTTGATGTTAAATACTCTCCAGAATTGTTTGAACAGTATTTTTTGCTGTGCCAACTGTTGATCCTCATCTTCTTCGCTACTTGCTATCGGTGGTGGTGTCACTCAGGTTATGCAACTCTTCCCTGGTGTTGGTATAGTCGTTCAGCAGCTGGAATTTTTTTGTTGAGAATGCAGCTTTTACATTACAGATTAACTCTTGGTCCATGGGCTGTAATATAGACGTAGTGTTGGGAGGAAGGAAGACCACTTTTACGTTGGGGTGACGATCTAACAGAAGGGGCGAGTGTCCTGGTGCGTTGTCCAGCAGCAACAAAATATTGAATGGCACATTCTGTCGCTCACAGAATTTCTTTACATCGGGAACAAAACAGTCATCAAACCAGGAGAGGGACAGTGTAGAGAACATCCACGCCTTACGTGCGGTCAGCCAGTGGACATTCAGCTTGGTCATGTCCATAGTTTTGTAGGCGTGCAGCTTGCGTGCTGTGTGGATCACCGATAACTTGAGCTTACAGGTACCGGAGGCATTGGTGGTAAACAGGACGGTGATGAGTTCCTTCTGCATCTTCCGGCCCCGAATCTTGCTGGCATTCTTTACAACGAAGGACTTGGAAGGTAGCTTTTTCCAGAAAAGACCAGATTCGTCCATGTTAAACACCTGGTCGTCACTGTACTGTCCTTCCTCCATAATCTCACGTAAAAACGGAGGAAATTCCCTAGCCGCAGCACGGTCAGCACTCGCTTCTTCACCACCAATGTTTATATTGGTGATTTTGTTCCGGATCTTAAACCTCTGTAACCACCCAGAGGAAGCATTAAAGGGTTTGGGCTCTGTAGTTCCCATCTTTCGTGCCACTGCAATGTACAGTTCACGTGCGTAGTCCTTAACAGAGCGCGTGTCGACCGCCATGTTCCGTCGCGCCTGACGCACCAAGTACCTCACAAGTAATTTTTCTGTCTTGAGAAGCACCTGGTTGTGAAAATACTTGATCATAGAAGTACCTGTAGACTTTGTGATCTTCATGTGCTCCTTTATCTTGGCTGCATCCTTCTTTATTGTTCGAATCGTAGATTCATTCACACCATGCTGGCCCGCCAAATCAACCTGCCTTGTTCCTTTCTCAACTCTTGGATGATGGTATACTTCACCTCGTAGCTTAAGGAACGTTGTGTCTTCTTTGGCTTAGTGCCGCTGGGTCCAGGTAAGGAAAGGTTTCTCTCTGGGGGTGGTGGTCCGGCGGAAGCCATTTTACGGAACAATGGATGCGCGTTTACACGGTGTGGCCTTGAGGGATGAAACTGCCGCAGCTAGGTCAAGCATCGTCTCTCCTCCCTCCCTCCCTCCCTCCCTCCCCGGGGTGGTCACGTCATAATACTTTAAGCCAATTACAGCTAGCAGCAGAGGGGGGTAGGGATGCATGGCCAATCACAGTCCGATACGTCATATGACGTCAGTGATAACGCAACAAAGACACACACTGCGCAACCTTACCGCGCCGCTTGCCCAAGCAGAGGGAGGAGGAGGGAGAGGTGAGGAGCACAGGCAGGCAGGCGGGCGGGTGGCGGGTGGGGCGAATCTAAAAATAGCGTCGCGCCGGACACTCTCCGCGGAATGGGGTTCACGTACCTCGTAATGTGAGCACGTTAGGTTCTGGCAAGGCACCGCGTAATGGGGTTCGTGTACCGCGTAATGTGAGCACGTTAGGTTCTGGCAAGGCACCGCGTAAACGTGGAAACGCGGAATGCGGGACCGCGTAAAATGAGGGTTAACTGTATTTGTCAATCAAGTGACCCATTCCCCAATTATGTAACTGTATATTATCAGCCTTCCGGCTACCATGCTCTTCCAATAAACAATTAATTATGATTATTTATTATTACAAACTAGCCAACAACAAAAAACATGGAGAAGAAACATACCTATGAGACCTCTCTCAGTGGCCCTGTCAAAGAAGTAACTGAACGCAATGACTTCTCTGTCTTTCAGCTCAGTGGGTGCATGCACCTGTATAGGGAGACCAATTAATATTAAAAAAAATAAATAAATAAATAAAATAAATAAAACATAAAAAATACTGTAGCTACATCCATTGCACGTCTGATACACACCAGAGTGATTCATGATAAACTTATATTCTTTTTTTTACGGGGATTAGCCCACCAGGGCACAGGTCAATGACCCACAACTGGGCCTAGGGGGCGAAAAAATAAGAATTGAAAGAAACTAAAAATAGAAAAGAAAAAGATTATATTAATCTACACCACAAAGATGCTGGAAAACCAGCTTTTTGAAGTGAGACAGAATGTAAGAGTATGGAAACACAAAAGAGGGCAAAGCATTCCACAGTTTGGCTGTGTGAGGAAAGAAAGATGCACTATAACGGGTTATACTAGTGTGACCGACATCCACAGAGAAACAGTGAGCATCGCGGGCAAGACGTGTGTTACGAGCCTATGGTCTTGCCGGCGGTACACAGGATGCCAAATCCACTGAACATTGCCTGTTAAAGTACCTGTAAAAGAGAGAGAGTGAAGCAACATTGTGGCAAAGAGAAAGGGAAAAAAGATTGTCAACTAAAGGAGGGGAGTTAATAAGACGAAATGCCTTTGGTTCCACCCTACCTAACAGTTGGACAGAAGAGCCACCCCAGATATGAGAGCAGTACTCCAAGTTAGAATGAATGAATCCCCTATATACAGTACTGTACTTGAAGAAACTGCTCAGAAGTGAGGTAGCTACTTTCAGGAGGCAGCTTTAGCAATGTTGTGGATGTGTGGCTTCCATGACATATTAGAGGAAATGGTGAGGCCAAGCATATCTATTTTAGAATTTGGCAGAATGATAGCATCCTGAAATGTGATTGGAGGGAAATCGTCTAATTTGGAAGGTGTAATTGGTAAATACCGAGTTTTATTACTATTGAATTTAACCAAGTTTCTACCTCCCCGTTCGGAGATGCTACACAGATCAGCATTGACAGATGAAATTATATCAGCACAAATTCTTATTTCAATCTTTTTTTTTAGTTTAATTACCATTATCCTATATAAACAATTGTTGTTTAAAGACAATGAAGCTCTCCTGCAGGCAAACTGTAATACTTACATGATTTTTGCATCATATCTGATATCAGTCTTCACCTGCAATACTATGTCTTAGTGTAACACGACCAGCATTCATTGCAGAATCATCCTAAAAGTGCATTTAGTTTTCTCTCATAATTATAAACATGACACATTTGATGCACAGTTTAACCCTTAGAGTGCTGCTGAGAATTTTAGTACCCAATACCCTGTACTCAAGTACCCAGCGATATTTTTTTAAAAGACTGCCACATTCTATGGGCACACCCATTTCTATACCCACTACACCTGCTTCTACACCAAATGCACTTACTTCTATGTCCATTACACCCACTACTACATCTACCACACGCATTTCTACTCCCACTACACCCATTATTATGCCCACCACACCCATCATTATGCCCACTACACCCATTATTTTGCACTCTCAGCCCACTACTACATCACTATAATGACCATTACAACCACTAGACCCACTACACCAGCTGCTACCTTCTCCACACACCCAATGCTACACCAGAACAGTAGCAATAAATTGCAAATTAATTAAATCAATGAGTCAAGTCGGTTAATGGGACAATCATAAGGTCAATCAGTGATTCAGTACATTGTCCCAAGTGCATTTATGAGCACCATAACCAGTGTAAGCGGACTGGACGCAGCAACACCGCACTCAGGGTACACAAATTCAGGCCACGGTGGCCTACTGTAGGTGTAATGCCTGATGCAACAGTCATAATTCTATGAGCTGTGACAACCTTATTATGCTGTATACTAAAGTATTTCTAAGCTTTTTGTGCTACCTGAACAATACTATCTCAATCTATAAAACCAATTTGTCATATTCTTAATATTAATATTTTACTGATGCATCCTGTGCATGGGAAGACATTTTCTAGAAATTTTCCGCCCACCGAAGTTCCGTTCATAAAGCTGAAACAAAACCTTAAAACCAGTAAAACACAAATAACCATTTGGGAATATTTTATTCAGTAGATGGCACTGTAGGTGGAGACTGAAATCTCACTGTTCTGTATTTGTAAACAACTGAGGTGCTGCTGTTATAAATTGACTACACAGATTTATATCATTGATACCTTGTTACAGGGTAAACTGAATTGGGGCTATGATAAAATTTTCCTAGGTTAGGGATTCAGTTGGAAGCTGTATGTCTAAATAAAATATGCAGTTAAAAAGCTTTAATAAGGAAATATACATTTCGTAGTTAGACTTCGGCCCAGAGGGGCCCAGGACAAATACTGTGTGCAAAAATTTAAAAATTTCGGATTCTGTGACACATTCGGCCCCAAGGATTTCAGATACAGGCTTCTCAACCTGTACACGGTGGTGCTGTTTGTAGTTGGTTATCACTACTGCTGTGTAATGTATTGTAATATCTAGTTTCCTTCCTGTTATTTTCTGTTAGTATATGCTTCACACAGGTACAGAGGGGTATGCTATAACGAATCTAATTGGTTCTAGAACCTTGTTCGTTATAGCATTCGTTCATTATAGGATTAATCCGTTCCAGGCCCCCAAATACAACCACTTAACACTGAAAAATATAATATAAAATTGTAAAAATTGTAAAAAAGTGCATAAATATGCATCTAAACCCCTGAAATAAAGAATAACATTAATACTTGTATTACAGAAACAATAAATTAGTATAAAAAAAAAAAAAATTTTATTTTTTTTTAATAATGTTCGTTGTAGGAGTTTCGTTCGTTATAGCATTCTCAATTTTATAGGTAAAACCGTTCGTTATAGGAATATTTGTCGTAGGATCCGTTCGTTATAGCATACTCCCACTGTAGTAGGTAGGAAGCAGCTACCGAACAGGGAGGTACTACAGGTCGTACCTCTCTAGTCCAGCAACCTTGGGACCTGACCGGTGCCGGACCATGGAAATTCACCCTTTTCCTGGATAGATAGTGACTTGTGCTTATGCTTGGAAGCACTAGCACCACTTTCTCTGCATCATGGTCTCTTCGAAGACATATTGAAGGGTTAAATGTCTTAAAACTGTAGTAGCTTCTCCAATTTCGCGAGTTTTTAATTCAATGTATTTTATTGGAACACACACAAAAAAAATTAAATAAAAATTTTGACGGCGGAAACTTGAATTTTGACGGGTTTGAACGGACCGCCAACGTGCAGACGACGTGCATAAGCGTGTAAACAGAGTCATTTCTCTTATGTACAAAAGATTCATTATTGTTTATTACTGAATGTCTTTTTTATTGAATTAATATTTATGTGTGCAAAATGAGCAATACAATTAATTAATAATAGGTAGAATATTAAAACACACGAGGAAATGACACAGCATTGTTTTCGTTGATTACAAAACCAGTGACTGACTGGTTCTACATATAAAACTGAAGAAAATAAGACCTAGGTTGTAGCTGTAGTAAAATTAATATGGTTGTTTTAAGTAATGTTATTTAATGTTAATAAATGGAACAATAGAAGTAGCTAACGATAATGGTAAAGAAAAAAGAGAGATCGCGTATGTAAGTGCGCACACGTGAAAACATATCGTCATTACTTTACATAAGAATATGAAAGCAACACTTATTTACTGTTCATATATATTTTAATTAATGTTTCTGAATTTGTTTTTATTGAATTAATGTTTGTGTGTGCAAAATTAACAATACAATTTATTAATAATACGTGGAATATTAAAACACACGAGAAGACAAGACGGCTGCCGGCATTGTTTATGTTAAAGCTTACAAAACCAGTGACTGATTGGTTCTACATATAAAACTGAAGAAAATAAGACCCTGATTGTAGCTGTAGTAAAATTAATGTAAAAAAATTAATATGGTTGTTTGAAGTACCTGTAATGTTACTTAATGTTAATAAATGGAACAATATAAGTAGCTAACCATTAATGGTAAAAAAAAAGTGAGACTGCGCGTATGTAAGTGCGCACATGTGAAAACATATCGTCATTACTCTACATAAGAATATGAAAGCAACACTTATTTACTGCTCATATATATTGAAGGGTTAAATGTTGTACTCTGTATAGACAAGCAGAGAGAGAGAGAGCAGCCGAACTGCCGGATGTACAGTATTACCCCGCCTAACGCGGTTTCACTTAACGCGTTTTATCACATACGCGGTGCCTCGCCAGAGCTGAACTTTCACTTAACACGGATTTTTTCCACATATACGCGGTGAGTGTCCGGCTCGAGACGCTATTTTTAGATTTGCCCCACCCGCCACCCTGCCTGACTGCCTGTTTTAGCTCATAAAATTCATACAAATTACCCGGCCAGAATATAATTTACATTGCTGGAATTCTTATAATTTGGTGATCATTTTGAATATAAACATCATATATTTTGCATTAAACATACAATTTTTAGATAAAAATTTTTCTCTAGGTAACTATGTTATCTTTTGTGCAAAATATATGACATTTATATTCAAAATATTCCTGGTCTTACAAGGAATCCAGCAATGTCAATTATATTATCCTAACTTTAGTTTGAGGTATTATTTATTAAAATTTAGTGGTTATCCCACACATCTCCTTGGGACGGTTGGTGGGGGGTGGGGGGGAGGGAGGGACCGACCGACCATCTGTTACCCTGTGAAGAATTATTATTTTTTTTTATTAACTGAAGATATTTGTTTTAGCTCATAAAATTCATACAAATTACCCGGTCAGAATATAATTTACATTGCTGGAATTCTTATAATTTGGTGATCATTTTGAATATAAACATCATATATTTTGCATTAAACATACAATTTTTAGATAAAAATTTTTCTCTAGGTAACTATGTTATCTTTTGTGCAAAATATATGACATTTATATTCAAAATATTCCTGGTCTTACAAGGAATCCAGCAATGTCAATTATATTATCCTAACTTTAATCTGAGGTATTATTTAATACTAAATGTTAAAAACTCTGGAAGGGAGGATTGGTGGGGGGTGGGGGGGAGGGTTGGGACTGACCGCGCGGTTGGAAGAGGGGGGGAGGCAAGGTGGGGTACTTTGATTGACAGATAGTGTCGTGAAGATTATTATTTTTTTTTATTAACTGAAGATATTTGTTTTAGCTCATAAAATTCATACAAATTACCCGGTCAGAATATAATTTACATTGCTGGAATTCTTATAATTTGGTGATCATTTTGAATATAAACATCATATATTTTGCATTAAACATACAATTTTTAGATAAAAATTTTTCTCTAGGTAACTATGTTATCTTTTGTGCAAAATATATGACATTTATATTCAAAATATTCCTGGTCTTACAAGGAATCCAGCAATGTCAATTGCATTATCCTAAGTTTAGTTTGAGGTATTATTTATTAAAATTTAGTGGTTTTCCCCCAAAAATTTCTCTGAGAGGGAAGAGCCAGTGAGTGTAGTGTGAGTAGAGGGGGAGGGAGTTGAGTCCATTATTTGAATGGACATTAACTTGGCGACTGTATTTCTCTATTTCTCTTAAGTATTAATTGTGTGCATGTACCATCATAAAATTAAGATGTTATTTTTACTACAACATAGGTATGTGCCTTCAAAAAGTGGAGTTTGGGGGTCGGGCCGGTTTCGATTGGAATTAATCCCATATGTTCTGTTGTTCACTTAACGCGGATTTCACTTCACGCGGGACCCTCTGGGTTCAATTGACCGCGTTAAGTGGGGTACAACTGTATACAAACCTTAATTTCCCGCGGCTTTGTTTTTTTTTTTTATGGGGATTAGCCCACCCGGGCATAGGTCACTGACCCACATTGGGGCCTGAGGGGCAAAAATTTAATACTCCTGTAATAATAATAATAATTCAGATAAGAAAAAAAAAAAAAAAAAAAAAAAACTGCCTATCTACCTATTGGACAAACTAAAATCGTTCCGGACCACGGGAGTTTCCGGACCACAGAATGCCGGACTAGAGAGGTACAACCTGTACCGCCTGGGAAGATATTAGCAGCATAAGGTGTTGTCTAATGGTAGACCCTGCTGCCATATGGCATCACGAAAATTGTGACCAAGTCCCAGGTTGCTGATCTGACTTTCTGCCTCATTTACACACAATTGTAGGGTTTCAATTGTTTCTATTATATGACAAAACAACATACATATATAGCGTTTCTCACTGTTGATTTTTTTTCACTCTTGCATTTCTTTGTACAGTACTCCCTCTTTATCGACGGATTTTTTATCGACGGTTTCGATTATCGACGGATTTTTATTTTGGCTTTATTTGAACTCTGCGGGCCTTGTTTGTACTTTCGCCGCTAGGCGGCACTAGTGCCGTGACTAGCGTCTACCCGCGGCCCGCCTTCCCTGAACACAGACATCAGCCAAGCCGCGTGGGCAACAGTCTTTGATTTTCAACTTTTGCTGGTGGTTCATCACATCAACTTATATCACCATGCCTCCCAAACGACCTGCTGCTCCCTCTGGATCTACACCTAAGAGGGCAAGATGAGTGCTGACGCTGAATGAGAAGAATGAAGTGCTGAAACAACTCGACAGCGGTATGAGCTACGCAGCTGTTGGCCGCCACTTTGGGCTCAACGAATCCAGTGTGCGTGGAATTAAACGACGTGCAAAGGATCTGAAGCACGCTTTAGCTTCAAGTGCACCAGTGACATCAAAAGTGACAAGCCATGTGCGTGATGATGCCCTCATTAAAATGGAAAAAGCACTGAACATTTGGATAGAGGACCTAAACCGCCGCCACATACCACTTGACTCGAAATTTATTAGGCAGAAAGCTAAGGAACTTTATGATAAGTTTTCTAAAGGTGATGATCATGGTGTTGGTGATGGTGATGGTGATGATCAGGGTGATGGTGATAATCAGGGTGATGGTGATAATCAGGGTGATGGTGATAATCAGGGTGATGGTGACAATTTGAAAAAATTTGCAGCTAGCAAAGGATGGTTCGAGAAATTCAGACATCGTTATGGGCTGCATAATATAAAAGTGACTGGCGAAGCAGCATCAGCAGACACTGTGGCAGGGGAAGCATACCCTGCAGAGTTTGCTAACCACATAGAACAAAAGGGTTATAGGCCGGAACAAGTTTTTAATGCTGATGAGTCAGGCCTATGGTGGAAGAAGATGCCACGCCGAACCTACATCTCTAAAGACGCAGTACCTGCCCACACCCCTCAAGAAGATGCAGACCTTGACTCATCATACTCATCTGACTTGTCAGGCTTTTAATAAGCCTCAATCATCACACTTGTATATACTGTACACTGTATTGTTTACTGTAAGGACCGATGTTCACTTCAATAAATGAAATCGTAAGTTTGCTAGTATTTTTGTCCACTTATTATATTATTATTTATACACTATTATTTAAGGTTATGTGTAAAGGAAATGCATTAATGCTTAAAGGTACATTTATTCAACATATGCTAATAATAGTTAGAAAAATTACGTAACCATCACGGTATTGACGGTTTCTTTATCGACGGCCGTCTACAGAACGTAACCCCCGTCGATAAAGAGGGAGTACTGTATTTATTATTATCACAGTGTTATTATTATTATTATTACCATTAATATTATATTTTACTTTTAATTATAAATTTTATTTACTATGAATTATTATTATTATTAAATTTTCGCTCCCCAGGCCTCGATGTGGGTCAATGACCTGTGCCAGGGTGGGCTAATCCCCGTGTATAAAAAAAAAAATCCTCATTTTTCAACAGATTTTTGCTCATCAGAGCAGGTAAGTAGCGATTGTTTTGCTGTACTTGTGTGACATCCCAATTCTAATAATATAATGATAAAAAATTATGAGCATTACACATACCAATATCTTAAATACCTCTTGCCATCACTCAACTGGATCACCTCTCTGCAAAAGCTACACTTGTCTCAAAGTACAACACATTGATTTCTAAGAGGCCTGAGGTTAAACAAACCTTTCATTCATTCACAGATGTGTTCCAGCAGAGTAAAACTAAATTTACATCATTACCTGTTGATTGATCACTTCAACACATGCATTAACACATGCTTTGTGATCAGCAATGGGACGGTTCTCAGTTAAACGGCCTGCTTGTCCACGAATCTCCTTATATTTGGCCTGTTCTGGTCCTCTGAAAATCAAAATGAAATTTGTATTCCATCTCACAAATTAGAATTTTATATGAAAATCATGCTGGATTACTAATTCATACTTTAATACCTGAAGGACATCAATTAGTTAACAATAAAACCTGTAATGAGTACCCTAAGGCTAGCCCACCTCACAAGTGGGACTGACATGCTCCAACAGTGAGTTATACTGTTCCACTGATTCACTGTAAGAGGTGTGATCATCTCCTCACTCAGTAAACCAATGTCTACTAAAGGAGGAGAAGAAAGAGGAAGATACATTAATGAAGATGATTATACATAATGAAATTCAACTAAATCTACAAGTCACCTCATTGCTATTTCACACCTTTACTCTCCGTAGTGCCGAGTGGCCACGATCAAGGGAAAATAATTAATTTTTACAGTTGTAATGGAAGTGTCCTGTATTGATATTTCCCTTCTGCAATGATGCTCCAAATAACTACCTGGTTTATCTCGGTTGCTTCACACAACCCATCAGCAACATGTTTCTCCCCAAATATCACATGAAGACATACGGTACATACTAATAATCTCTGCTCATAAAAAAAAATCCCTTCCAATTCCCTGAAATGGCAAGCAAAAACAAACTCTCCCTTCAACAGCTGTCATTCTTTTTCTCTAACTGTCATTAACAGGTGTGTTTTGGGAAGATGTTACCTTTCCACAATGAATTCCCTAATTATCTTGTTATCTCTGTCAATTTACACACAAACACGAGAACATACTTTCAGACTGTTTCTACAGTATATCAAATCTCACAGAACCTGTATAGCTCTGGGTTCACAACTTTTAATTTCATTTATTCCTTTCCCCCACATATCTAATAATATTGTCAAAATATTTTTTCCCCCTTATTCTAAAAATTTCCAGTACGTCTTTCTCTGGTGTAGTTAATCTGCATTTTTTTCTTTATCGCCATAATTTTTTTTAGTATTCTCCAGTACCACCATACATCACAGGCCTCTTACCTCCTCCTGAAGTACTAACCACAGATTGTATTTAAGCTGCATTTTTCTCAATCTTGAGTTCATTTCCCACTTTAACAGTTCTCTAAGTGTATTAAAGTATGTTATTGCCAAACCTATTCTTATTCTAATGCGCGATACAGGCAGTCCCCGGCTTACGACGAGGTTAGGGACCCAAATCCAGGTTGTAAGACGAAAATGCGAAAATAATACATAGAAATCTAAAATGGGTGTCTCTTTTTCTTCTCAGTACCACAAGACTCTCACTTTTAAGCTTGCCAGCCATTTTAAGGGGAATTACAAACAAAAATTTTGTCAGTACACAGCACAATCACTAACGTCGGGACTCGAAAATACGTAATTTGAAAACAAAATTTGTACTACTGGGGGCGGTAGTATGTCTGGGTTGTCGTAAGTCGAGGAGTACCTGTACTTGAGTACAGTTCGAGTTTATGACCAGATTTTTATGCAAAATGAAAGGGGTTGAACTTGTACGAACAATAATTTTTAGGGGCTAAAATTCAAGCATTTCCATGGTTTATTTACAGTGAATGATAGCTACCTGGTACATTCTCGTGGTAGGCTAACCTTACCAGTAAGCTCCTTTATCCTGGGTTTGCTTCCCATACTCCTAGATTCTTTCTTTATGTTGCTATATGAAGAACAGAACCTCATTCACTGTAAATGCCACAATAAGTCTAAAAAAAAACTACAACAATTGATGATTTCCAGATAACTTTCCTATCATTTGCATCTGAAACATCACTGATGGCACTGTTGTAAAGTGAGACTAGTCACCGTAGCTACATCCCCCTCACTCTCTCCCTACCAGGCTGAGATGTGAACTATATTATGGTTATTTTTCAACTTGAAATTTTGAGTAGACATATGTAATTTTTTTCATTTTTTTTTATTTCTCTGTCAGATGCACACACAATCTTACATACAAAATATGCAAGAAAAAATAAAAGAGGTAATTATTATAAGGTCAAAAACATAATATGCAATAAAGATTTCTTCGTGAGCGAGACTTAGCATGCTAGGCAGGGCACGGGAGGGAGAAGGGGGATTGAGGGAGTGTGGGATCTCAGCTGTTTGCTGTCTCCCAAGTTCCAGATGTAGTAAAATGTTTTACATATACAGTCATGCGCCGATTAACGTCCGACCGAACAACGTCCGTGCCCCCCCCCCCTAAAAAAAATCTGTGACGCCTGCTGTACCACCACTCCACGACCCCCTCACGGAGACACGATGATCCTCCCCATACTGGTCAGATATTAAGTGGTAAAGGAATATGCTTCCTTCCTTAGGCTTTTTTTAAGCATTTGCCTCCAGGTGTAATGTTAACCTATATCTATTGAGGATAAAATCTTTCACCTACAAATTGACAATAACACATTTGCTGTAATCAGACATATCTAGTTGCCTCAACAATTGCAACCCCAGTTGCAATTGGGGTTGCATTTTCAAATTCTGTGGCATTACTAAGAATAACGAAGTCTCTGGTGCACTCTAAGATTAAGAGAGAAAACGGAGGACTCAGGCGTCCTGATGTGAGAGAAAACGGACTCGTATGATGGGGGACCAAATAAAAAAAGCATAGTTACATGTTTTGTGGACTACAGTATTAAGCGTATCCTTTTCATCACTTTGTAATAAACCTAGCCATGCCTATGTGTGTTTATGATATTTACCATAACATGATATAAATTTAGTGGGTCTAAATGGTCGTAAAATGGGAAACTTGGGGTTGGGTCTTGGGTGCGTGGAACCAATTAGAATAAATCCCATAGGTTCTGTACTTTCGTTGTCAGCGGGGTCCCAATTAGGCGCGATAACCAAGGGATGACTATACTGTACTGTATATACTTGTGACACTGGCCAGTTGCTTCTGGTGTTATGGTACAGGGGTACCAAGTGACAGCACTAGGATCCCGCTTCCTCTATCAAGGAATAAACAATTAAAATTTAAATTGAAAAAAAAAACATTCAAATAATGGGACGTAGCGAACCTAAATGGCCCTAGAGCGGGCACAGTCACGTACGCATCGAGTATTCTTATAGATTGTGTGGCCAGCCGTACGTTATCTAGTGAATTTAGTCAATATTGTACAGTAACAATGGACCTAAGTGCAAACCTGTATTGTACATATACTAAATGATTACGGTACTAAAATTTTTATGTCTATTGCAAATGTAGCTTGTTTATACAGATCGTGAGCTGGAACCATTACCTAAAACCCATTGAAACAATGGTTTCGTTAATTAACGCTTGGCAATCCACCTTCTGAACGGATTGAGTTCAGTAACCGAGGGCCACTGTAATGATAAATAAACACGCAGGCCTTCAGCGCCAACTGTTAAATCTTATCTCAAATAAATAAAGACACTGTCACCTCACCTCCCCCCACCCCCTTTTCTCACACTCGGCTGGCTACCTCCCTCGTGTTCCCAGATAAAAGATTGGTGATTTCTATATGTTTATTTTATATAATATCTCAGACTATAGTTAGGATAATATAATTTGCATTGCTGAAATCCTTGCAAGACAGAGATTAATTTGAATACAAGCATCATATATTTTGTTCAAGATACAAAAAATGTAATACATTAGTGTACAATACTGTAGTACATTTTATAAAAAGTTTTTCAACTATATTTTTGGGTAGATTTACATAAATTTCTTCATTTATTTTCATCCATTTACATGCACACACCATACTAAAAGAAACGTAAAATAAATAAATGACCATAATGCAAAGCTGGAGTGCACATGTACTAATTTGATTACGGTACTAAAATTGTTATGTCTAGTGCGAATTACAGCATGTTTATATTCAAATAAATCAGTATCTTACAAGAATCCCAACAATGTTAATTATATTCTCCCAGGTCATGTCACTGGCATTTTAAAATGAGAGAAGCTTAGTAGGACTGTTAAATAAACACACAGAGACCTTCGCCTCAAACTTATCACCTCAACCCCCCCACCCCTCCCTCTCTCCCTAATCTGCTCAGCCGGGGGTTTATTTAGGCTTACAGTTTTTATCTTATATAATATCTCAGACTAAAGTTAGGAGATTATAATTTGCATTGCTGGAATCCTTGCAAGACAGCCAATAATTTGAATATAAACGTCATATATTTTGCTCAAGAGATAAAAATTGTTGTACATTAGTGTACAGTACATTAGTGTACATTTATAATATAAATGTTTTCAACTGCATTTTTGGGTAGATTTACATCAATTTCTTCATTTATTTTCATCCATTTACATGCACACACCATACTAAAAGAAATGTAAAAGAAATAAATGACCATAGTGCAAAGCTGGAGTGTACATGTACTAATTTGATTACGGTACTAAAATTGTTATGTCTAGTGCGAATTACAGCATGTTTATATTCAAATTAATCAGTATCTTACAAGAATCCCAACAATGTTAATTATATTCACCCAGGTCATGTCACTGGCTTTTTATAAGAGAGAAGCTTAGTCACTTAAGAACTGATAAATATACAGGTACACGCATTAGACCTGGGCCTGTGCCAACTGTCAAACGTACTACCTCCCCTCCCCCCAAGCCCCCTTGTTCGCTCGCTCCCTCCCTCCTTCCCTCCCTCTCCCCCAACTGCCCAGCGTTGCTGGAATCCTTGTAAAACAGTGAATAATCTTAATATAAACGTCATGTATTTTGCACAAGAGATAAAAATTAATCACCTGAATCACATTACAGTAGTGATTTAAGAGTAAAAGTGAATATGTACGTACAGTATATAGTATTCCACATACCTGTACAAGCAAGTACAAGTATAAATAAAACGTTTATGTGATGATCGGACAACATCCATTTCGGTTAACGTCACGTTTCCAAGAACGTATCTAGGACGTTAACCGGCGCATGACTGTATTCTTATTAATTTTCAAAATTCTACTTCTCCATAACTTTTTGCTACATTATGCTGAAATTTATGTTTTTTTTTTTCAATCCAGAATGCTATGTCTAGCTTTATACCTGCATATGTATATGCCCTGCATTAACTTGCCAGGCCAACAGACGGGCAATTAAAACATCTAATAATTATTAAACTACGTAATATTAGGAGGACACGTCGCTACCTGGCATTTTATTGCAATTCTCAAAACCCCCTCGCTCACACGCATCACTGCTGTCATCTTTCTTGCTTGGCGACTCAACAGTAAACAAACACACATAGAAGGCTCCACTATTTTGTGTTGCGATTGCTGGAATATTAAGTGCCACGAGGAATTTGCCTTCGGTAATTATACATCTTATCACGTTGAGCAATTTGAGTGGCTTTAGTTTTGGTAATATCACTTATATTTTGTGTTTGGGGTAGTTTTTTATACGGTCTGGGCAATCATGGCGGCCGCGGCTCGTCCTTTCCCTGGGAAGACAGTCGAAATCTAGTGACTAATGATTCTGTTTTCAAGTCACCTTGTGAATGCCATTTGTTTTTAACCCTTCCGGGCTCATCTTCACTGTATTTTTTTTTTTAAATTTTAGCCCCAATTATTACCATGCAAGTGTTGTGATGAGTTACCAAGGTGAATGTGGCCATCCCATCCTCTTCCCCCTCCCTCTCCTCATGTTCGTTCATGAAACGTTTTGGGCTCCCGCCCTTGGTTTTACGATTACTCTTAGCATTCAGGCCAGAGTTAAGTTTTCTCTTCCTAACTATTTTATTCATGTCCTCAGTAGCGGGTTCAGCCCTTTCCCGGCAGACCTTAGCGAGGCTGCTAGTCTTAACGATCCTTCCGGACGCTACTACCAATCTCGAGTTATGTTGGGATGAACTTTGTATCATCTGCCATGGTTTGCATGAGAACCACTCATATGGTGGGATTTCTCAGTCCAATACATCTCGCTAGAGTAATGGTGAGCAATGTTGGCCAACGGAGCGCTAAGGTAGCAGCTCGGCACTATCAACCCTGCCGGGTGACTTGATGCTCACCATCGCTCAAGCGTAATTAGTTGAAGCGGTGAATCTGTGCGACATGGTTGGCAACAAATAGAGACCTGAGTGATCCCTGAAAAGATCCTAAGGCTATGAGTGCACTGAACTCCATCATGGCCACCAATAGGGAATGATGACACTGATTTCTATCATGGCCGAACGAATACCCTGACCTTGATTATGATTGCTCTGAACTGAATCTTAGCTTGATCAAGGAGCCGAGTTCAGTGAGCTGAGGGGCAATTGAGATATGAGAAGGGAGAGGTGATGGTATAGTCAGTTAGCCGAGGGGGCTAAAAAAAAGAGTAAAAAGTAATTTACTCCTCTTGAACATGCCATATAGGTATTTCTGATTATCGCTTTTGTTTTGGGTGCATAAATTTTTTTCCCAAACTTACTATTTTTCCTCCAAATATTTATAAAGATAAATCAGCAAATAATAAACCAAGCCAATTACGCGGTACAGTTTTTAACTCGCTACCATGCAGTCACACACACACACGCAAATTTGTCATACAATAGGACTTTCACTCATTATGCTTGTTGTCTTAATTCCCTTGATTTTCAACCTCAGAATTTGTTCCCAATCTCAGAATTTATGAAATTTTCAGGAAAAATTCCGAGCAAATTTCAATTCCAGCTATTGGAGAGTTCCTGGTTTGGGGGATTCCAGCTAATGGAGATATCATATGAAGAAAACCTATATGTTCAGCCATGCACAATATGCTATTCAACTAATTAGTTTTTGTTTTATTAGAAATGGCCCATAAATGGTCAAGCTTTAGGGATTTGAAGGCTAGAAAAACTTGTTTTGAGATTACTGGCCGATAAGGGTGGAGCGAGAGCAACACAAGGTTGAATCTCACTCTCTCGTGGGTAACTGAGGAGGACAATCAGCCTCAGACTTGTTTTGCTGCTAGCTAGCTGAGAGAGGTGCCAGATACTGATTTTTACCAAGTGAATGATATTACTTTACAACAAAATATTATTATAAACAATTTTCTACAACTTTTGTTACATAAACAGAAGGGCCCTCTAAATGAAGGGAGGGGGGGTGTAGAACAATCATGCATAGCTGCATAAATATTACAAATTATGCAATCAAAATACATGAGTAGTTTAGCCATAGGCAACAGCTTTCCTCATGAATTTTTCTGAATGTTTTTGTAATTTTCAAATTTTCATTATATTTTCAGCCTTAAGCAACACGTCACACACGAGCAGTCTGTGATGCAAGACACATTCTTCCCTAACTATAATATTTACATCACTAACAAGTTTCCTGTCGGATTTTTTAACACGTGAAAATATGAATAAGATATAATTTACCAATTATGGCCAGGGTTTCATAATAAATACCCTGTAAAAGCTCACCTGAGTTATCAAAGGTGATTGATGCAGAAGGCAAAAACTGCAATTTTTCCTTGGGCAAGTGAAGGAGGTCATGCTGCAACTGTGGTGGTACAAGAGTCTGCCAGTGGTCAGCCGTGAGGTAGTCCACCATGTGGCAACCAATAAGAGGAAGCAAGGGAGCCAGGAATCTTGCTACCTTCTTTAAGGATTTATTTATATTGTCTAAAGAAGCCATTGTGATCATGGAGGTTCAAAATACTGCAAAAGAAATAAAAACAATTCATTAACATAAATCTACAAAAATACTTTCTTCACATCAATTCCTATTTCTCCTACCTACTGTACCCTGTGCTTCTCTCACTACTCTAACATCAATAAAAGTATGGCAGTTAACATCAGCATCACAGTAATAAAATACTGTACTGCTATTACAAAAAAAGAAAAACGAATAGGGGTTCACGTATTTAATAATAATAATAATAATAATAATAATTAACGGTTTATTGAAAGAGCTTGGCAGCCAGAAGGCTGAAAATATACAGTTACACATTTGGGGAATGGGTTTCGAATTACAAATAATATACAAGTAACATAAGTGATACAAATAAGATATATAATAGCTAGATGGGGAAAAGCTCAAACTACAGTGCATTTCAACATAGTGACAGTGTAAGGAGTAGTGTATACTGGGAGTGAATACACTGGTTTATTACAAGTTATTGATAATTTTTACAATGGTTGGGACTGGGCTGTTCTTATAGCGATCAGTTCGCGCACGTATGGGCTGGATGCGGTTGTGGTGTCGAACAGCAATTCTCGGGCTAGGGATCTCAGGTGGTAGTAGGAGCCGGTGTAGAGGATGGTGTAGAAGCTTCTTACCAAATTTGCAGATGAGGTTGTGGTGATGGTCAGTGAGAGTCGAAAGGGTCAGTGTGTTGAGCGCTTCTTGATATGTGGAGTAGGAAGGGGAGAGAATAATCTTGCATGCCCTCTTTTGCACTTTTTCTAGGTGTTTACGTTGTGTGGCATTTAGGGAGGAAGACCAGGTAGGGGAGGCATAGGTGAGCTTGGGAAGTATGAATGTTGTGTAAACACTGTGGAGCTCGGGTGCAGGAACTCCGAGGGACTTTGAGTCGGCGGAGGAGGTGGAGACGGAAACTGGAGGATTTGACAACTTCACTGACGTGTGGTTTCCAATTTAGTTTGTTGTCTATGGTGACGCCGAGGAGCTTCGTGGAATCTACAACCTGGAGTGTGTTCAGACCTAAAGTCATGGAAGGAGGTGGGACAATGTCGGAGGAGAGGCTGATGTGCATAACCATGGTCTTGGTATGGTTGATGGTGACATGGTTGTTGGTGGCCCAGTTTTGGAGACTGTTCAATAAATCCTGAAGGGCGGTATAGTCGGGAGCAGAATTGTTGACGCTGATCCCAATGGTGGAGTCGTTGACATATTTCCAGCGAGCAGGGGTTTCTCTTAGGGCATCATTGATGAGCATAAGGAAGCAGAGTGGTCCCATCTTGGTGCCTTGGGGGACGCCACAGGTGAGTGACTGAAAGGTGGAGACAGCCCCTCGGAAGCGTACAGCTTGGCGTCGGTCACTGAGGAAGTCTGTAAGCCATGGTATAAGACTTCTCCGAAGCCCGAGGTCAATAGCTTTGTTGATGATTATATTGTGGTCGACTAGGTCGAATGCTTTAGTGAAATCAATGAAGGCGACAGCTACAGACGTTTTTCGTTTCTCGAGATGGCGGTATATGTAATCGAGAAAGCTGACAAGACAGTGAGTGGTGGAGGAAGTTTTCATATTGCCAAATTGCTGAGGGTCTACGACTCCTGCAATATCAGCATAAGCCCAGTCGAACACAAAACTTTCACAGATTAGGCTGGGTATTGGGGTGATTGCAATAGGTCGTAGCTGATTTAAGGATTGTGGGCTGGTTGACTTGGGCACTGGTGATACATAAGAGGTCTTCCAGTCAGCTGGGCATCTGGCTTGACTGAGAGAAGCATTGATGATGGAGCATAGGGGTTTAGCAAGCTCCGGGGAGAACTCCTTGAAGAGTTTCATTGGTAAGTCAATGGGGGTGGTAGAGCGTTTTAATTTTAGTTTGTCCAGGCGTTTTGCTACTTCAAATTCTTCTACTAAGTCAGTGGGAAGGGGGGCTGGTAGGTAAGCAGGGAGAGTGGTTGTGTCAAGCCTGGGGAGCGTCTGGCATATAGTAGCGAAATGGTTATTTGATTGCTCAGCTGCGTCAACATTAGTGAGATGGCGAAGGAAGGGGAGGGGGTGTGTCTTATTGTTTAGTCCACAGAGTTCTTTAAGCTTACCATACCATTGACTGATGTTGGTCTGCTTCAGGTGTTGTAATTTGGTTGGGTACTGGGACTTCTTTGCAGTGCATATTTCGTGGATGACTCGGTTGCGAAGGGACCTGTAGTGGATGTGGTCATTGAGATGAAAGGCTCTGTCTCTCTGTTGCATAAGTCTTTTGATCCGAGGTGTGATCCAGGGCAAGTCAGCTGGGTGAGATCTGACGGACTTCTCGGGGAAGAAGTTGCGGTGAGCTTCCGTGGTGGTGTTGGTATAATTTATCCATTTGGTTTCCACGTCATCCACGCTAAGTACTTTAGTCCAGGGATGGTGAACTATCCACTGCCCGAAGAGGCACACTGCAGAGTCTGTAATCGGCCTGTAGGTCTTGATGTAGGGTCTCTGTACTTGAGTGGGAGTGGCAGCTGGGGACCAGAGCACTGATAAGTGTGTGCTACACCCGATAGGAGGCATTGGTTGTGGTGGTTGGTACTGGTCCGCTAAGTCAGTTAAGATAAGGTCAAGGGTATTTTGACCGTGTGTGGGGAAGTTCACAACTTGTGATAGTGATAGCTGGTCCTGGATATCAGTGGTGTCAATTTCATTATAATCCCCACATAATACTAACTTGGCACATGGGTACCTAACTCTGAGGTGGTCTGAGGTGGTAATGAGATGATTGATAAGAGGGTCTCTGGTGGGTGAGCGAGGCGGGTGGTATGCCACACAGATTATGATGGAAGCAGTGTTGCGTGGGTGGGCCCGTGGCACAACACGTACCCATAATGCTTCAACATCTGCTGGGACTTGAACATCCAGGCGTGACGGGCGTAGGTCATCTTGACAGAAGAGGGCAACGCCCCCTCCGCGTTTATGTGAACGAAGGTGATGAAAGAGTTGATATCCCTCAATATGACACGTTTCAGGCACAATTTGCCAAGCCTCACATATGGCAACGACGCTCGCAGCGGCTGACCTGACTGTAGTTGCCAGCTCGTCGAACTTGTTAGCTAGGGAAGTGACGTTGGATAGCAGTAGAGACGGGACATCATACCATATCCGTGGAACTTCAGTGTAGTGGTACGGTCTGTCAGGGGTGGGTTTCTCCGGTTTCCTAGTGGAGGTTACGGTCCTAATGGGCTTATGTGTATGACGGCCCTGTCTACGGCTACGCGCGTGGAATATGTTCAGTGACTTGAGTCGCGCGATAACACTGCCATCAGGATAACCGTTCCCACGCTTCAGATGGTACAGAGTGCGTCAGGAGTAAATGATTGGTGGCCATCTGTTGATATCTGTTGTGGGCGGACGGAAGTGTTTGTCTCCAGTGGCCATAAAGTCACTGACGGCACTTTGAGGGCCACTGACACTGGTAGACATCTGTTAATATTTGTCAGTCGTAAAGACCGTGGGTCTTTGTCCCTGGTGCTTAGGGTCGCCGACACAGTTTCCACGATATATGTAAACACCGCGGTGGTCCTTGTCACTGGCACTTTAAAGGTGACCGATAAAGTGCCCACTGTCTGACTTTTCCTTGGGACATCGCTCGCACGTATGGCACATGTTTGTGTGATATCACTCGTGCGTATGGCACGTGCTTGTGTGACATCACTCGTGCATATGGCACTGTTTATGTAACGTCACTCATGCATATGGCACTGTTTGTGTGACATCATTTGTGCATATGGAACTGTTTGTGTGACGTCACTTGTGTGTATGGCACTGTTTGTGTGACGTCACTCGTGCGTATGACATTGTTTGTGTGACGTCACTCGTGCGAATGACACGTGTCAGTGTGACATCTCCTATTGTGTGATATCAGCAATCGTGGGACGTCACCATGAGTGGTAGCTGATACTAAGTGTTACTGCATACATTTATCGATCAAGACAGATCACGCTCGTTGTTCTGGTAGTCAGAGACACGGAAGGGAATGAGTAAAAAATGAGACACTGTCGCGCCACTCCCACCCCGCCAAGGCAGCGTGAGATAAACCTGTCTCCCGAGAAGAGAAAGGAACCACCAGTAGGAGGGATTGAGGGGCAATTACGTGGGCAATACCAACAGACGCAGCAGATGTTCGCTCACATGACAGCGATGATGCAGAACGTCACCGAAGGTATGAATCGACTACAAAGTAAGGGCAGCACAGAACTAGGTGATAGCAATGCTAACCTCCAGAAGGAGGACATCAAAAGAATAACTAAGGAAGCCATAGCCACCGAGACACAGGCTGATGCAGCATCATACTTCACAGACGGCTCGGTGGACCCAAAAAACATCATAGATCCGGAGCGGCCTTCTATACCCAAGGTCAGACCCTCCTATGGAGACTTTCTAATGACTGCTCCACCCTACAAACAGAGTTGGTAGCAATCTCAAAGGCCCAAACAAACCACATTCACCACCTTCTCCGGGTCATCACACGATACCCACCACCCAGATAGCTTAGGAAGTATCCTCCCCAGCAAGTGCAGACCCCAGTTCGGGGTGCGCGCCACTCTGAAACTGACCACGTCCAAGAGTGGGGGTTGGTGGTAAGCGTTCACTGACCGAGGGTCCGCTCACACTTGCAAACCTGCAGTATCCTTTCTTATCTGCAGGTAGGACAACCTCCAGCCCCAATCCAAAATCCGACCTGATTGCTCCAAGAGCTCCAGCCGGAACCACCAAACGGGCCGCCTACAGGCAAAGGCCCGTGTCGGACCATCTCAACAACGACAACAACAGAAGATGCGGAAAGGTGTTATCGCTACCAGAGACACGACCCTCCTGAAACAGAAATTGACGAAGAAACGCAATATACTCCAAGAGGAATCCCAGTGCTCACCTTAACAGTGGAGCTGGGAACATTTCACCAGGGGGAGCACTGAAGTACTTCCGAGCATCAAGCACGCTCACCGAAACCACTCACGTTGATGAAGGACCGAAAGGATGACCCGCCGAGGTCTGAGGGCTGGGTGAGAGAACTGTTGGAAAACATGAGGTTCTCCCAAGGCCAATGCCGAAGTTCAGCGGAGAATCTTGTGGTGAATACTGGGAGTTCAAGGGACCTTTCCAGCGACACATTGGGATGCCGCAGATACTTGATGCTTTGAAACGAACGATGAACGCTGCTCGTTTTGCCGCGGAGATCACCTTCAGATGTGCCGGACATTCCTCAGCATGTCCAAAGGGAAGCGAACTTCCCTCGTAAGGGAAGAACATCGCTGCTTCGCCTGCCTGGGTCGTAATCACCGGATAACGGAGTGCAGCCAGAAGATGGTATGTGGTATTGATGGCTGCTCTGGAGTGCACTCGAGGTTTCTGCACTTTATGGGAGTTCTGACGAGCAGTGGCAAGGCGCAACGGGGCGAAGTTGAAAAAGGGGAACACCAGACCAGTTTCCAAAGGGTAAAGAGAGCAATCACTAGGGGCACTTACCAAATAGACATATCACCTGACCACAAGCGACCTAGAATGAGTCAACTTAAGGCCATTATGCCACCACCGGAATCAGCAACTAGTGGAGCTAAATCATGGGAGACTGATGCCAGTACAAACACCATGGGGGAAAAGGACTGGGAGTACACAAAGCGTGCTGGTGACCACGAATAGAGGAAATCCGCATAAATGGGTCAGGGAAACCATAACCAACAACGGAATTGATGATCAGCGAAGCCTCCGTCCTCCGAGGAACCATCCCCAGGAGTACACAAGAGTAGTTCACCAGCCGTGCGGTGTCACAGCTGCGGAGGAGAAGGGCACCTTCGTTCTCGCTGTCCCAGGAATCCCCTCGCCTTCAAGACTGCTGACACTCAACCCAGCAACAAGGTCGGATTCTATTTGGAGGTCAGGAGCTGCCCCCGTTATTGTGTCAGTGGAACAATCAATGGGTCTAGGGCATCTACTTTCATCAGGGACACTGGTTGCTCGTGCATTATTGTCTCTGAAGAAGCCCTGCCTGACGCTGACGTCTCCAGCTGCCCGAAGGTTAGTGTCGCCGATTATTTAGGTCGTGTTGACCAGTTCCCTGTTGTTAGGTGCTACCTGCGTTGCCCCTATTTCACTGGTTGGTCTAATGTGGTAAGAGCTCCCATTAAATGTGCAAGTGCCCTCATTGGTAATGTTCCCGGTGTTCGTGACCCTAACGACCCGGAAACGTTAAAACTCTCCTCGCCACCAGCACCAGTCTCCTCGCCACCAGCACCAGTCCCCACGCCACCTGCTGAGGACGACGACTCGCCACCTGCCGAGGTCGCCTCGCCACCCTCTCACGCCGCCACGCCTGCCGCCAGGGTCCAAGCTGTAGGGCCACGGACGGCAAAGGTGAAACGACCGCATCCCCTGATTCTGCCGAATTTGTTGCCACTGACTGTGACGCCCAAGGAGTTCGCCAAGCTTCAAGACTCGTGTGCCACTCTGAAGCGGGTAAGGGAGAAGGTGACTTCCGGGGAGGAGGATCAGGTGAGAGATGGGTCGGTTTATAAGTTTGTTTCTATTAATGGGGTGTTACACAGGTCTTGTGTTTCATCCAAGCGACCAGCTAAAGTAGGTCGGTTTTTACTTGTTGTCCCTGCTGTTTGTCGTAGTAACATTCTCTCTGTAGCTCACAAGAGCTCTCTTGTAAGTCACTGTTCTCGTAGGAAAACTTATAGGAAGGTTGCTGATCAGTTTTACTGGCCAGGTATGGGAGCGGATATTAGAGCTTTTTGTAGGAGTTGTGATCAGTGCCCACGTATGTCCGCCAAGGGTAGAGTCCGTCCTGTTCCACTTGAACCCTTACCCGTCGTTGCAGAACCATCTTCTCGGGTAGCCATAGATTTTGTTGGACGATTCTCACCCCCTTCCTCTAAGAAGCCTAAATTACATCAAGCTAATTTGTTAAAGCAATATAATTGCAGGACCCACATTGCTCGTGTCCTTGACGACGTCCCCAAGCTGGAGTTAGTCGAGGCACTACCCTGCAAGAGTTCCTGTGAAGTTCGGACGCCAGAGCCTGTTGATCTCGGTTGCCAGTTGTGTCCTTGACGACGTCCCCAAGCTGGAGTTAGTCGAGGCACTACCCTGCAAGAGTTCCTGTGAAGTTCGGACGCCAGAGTCTGTTGATCTCGGTTGCCAGTTGCTGCCAACACCTGACGAGATAGAAGAATCCTCTACGACAGGAAATAGGCCCAAACTTAAACTTGGACTGAAGTGGACCCCACGTGCAGTTCCTTGATACGGCCTTACGTTTTGGACATCAAGTTACCACCTATTCTTTTCTATGACCCTTCTTTATTGTGCAATGTGTATTTAAGCATTTGTTGTAAGATGATTATGCTTTGTGTACTAATCTTAAGTTTAATCTACCTTACAGTAGATTTTTGTTGGGGGAGCAGTGTAAGGGCGGAAACGATCCTCCGGCTAGTTACCGCTGCTAACTCGCTCGTTTGCTGGTGCAGACGACACTTGGGGTGGTTGGACGGAGGTGAGAACGGCAGCGACTATCTCCGCCGCCGGCAGATTCAACCCAGCCGCCATACCGTCAGTATCTAGCTACCCTGCTGTCCGTCAAATTCTGGCTGTGATCTCATCATAGGTCCTGGACTCGTGGGCTGTGTTCCCAGACCTTCACCTATCAACTGCCAACTCTCTGGTCATCTACCACTACCGCATACCACGACCATCAGTTCATCACATTCCGTCGGTGCCCCGGTGTTCTCCTGCCTTTTCAAGACGTTGCTGAGTGTGGAGTGAATGGACGCTTCCCTACCCTGAGTGTGCATCACCGTGTTCCAGAACCTTCCCCAGGGCCACTGCCGTAGGAAATATTTGTTCATTGTTTGATTCCATTAATTGCTGACTCCCCTTTATTGTTCGATTCTATCAATTGTTGACTCCATTTAATTGATTGATTCCATTAATTGCTGACTCCCATTATTTGTTTGATTCCTTTAATTGTTGCTTCCATTAATTGTTTGACTCCCGTAATTATTTGATGATTGTTGAGTGGTGTCAGAGTTTTGTGTTATGTTTTTATAGTAAAGAGATGCCAATCTCTAACGGTTGTTTGTTATTCCTCGGAAAACCATGGTCCTTGACTTTCCTATATTAAGATCCTGATTAGCCTGGTAAGGGATTTCTATCCCTAAGTCCCAGGCCTTTACAAGTGGCGACCTTGCCAGGATTTGTCTCTGACCTTTGGTTTCTGAGGTTTAACATTCGTTCCGGTGTTGTTGTAAGTCGCCGTGAGCGCGCCACCTTGCTGTCTGTGGCCCGGAAGCAAGTGTTGTTCAGTGGTTATCCCTTCCTTCTGTGTGCTAATTTTGTTGCTCTCCCTTGTACTTGGGAAGTTAATTAGTGTTGGTTGGGGTGCACTGTGGATGCTGTCATAGCATATTTGTTGTTTCACCTGGTGCGGTTTCGTTACCCTGAGGTGATTCAGCTGGGCTGGGTGCGGAACTAGGTTCCCTCCAGTCGGATCAAATCATTTACTGGTCTGATTGAGCCACTAGGTGAGTTACCTTTGGCTATTTGCGGGGTAAGTTGTTTGTTTTTTCCTTTGTTCTTGGCCTTTCGGATCATTATGTCTGCTTTTGAGGTGTGGAAAGATCAAGCGGTGGCCCTGGGTCTGACAGGTAATGACATTGGTCAGTATGTGGTCACCCAACAGAATGCCGAGAGAGAGGAACGTCAGAGAGAGAGAGAGGCACGTCAGAAAGAGAGAGAGGAACGTCAGAAAGAGAAAGAGAGAGAGTTGGAGGAACGCCAGAGAGAGAAAGAAAGAGAGTTCGAATTAGCTAAGTTGCAGGCAGAAAAGGACCTAGAACTGGCTAGGATTAATGCTGCAAGTAGACCAGAATCCTCTGGCCATATACAGGACAATGTGGTAAAACCCAGCTTGCCTGTGTACCGTGAAGGAGAAGACATCGCCTCCTACCTTGTTAGGTTTGAGCGGGTAGCTGAGCTGCTTGGTGTAGCCCCAGATAGCTATGCTGTAAGGTTGGGTAGCCTACTGAGTGGTAAGCCGGTAGAAATTTACACGTCCCTGTCTGCCGACATCACCCGAGATTACTTCTTGTTGAAGCAAGCTCTCTTGCGAGGATTTTGCAAGACTTCTGACGGTTATCGTGCTGATTTTCGCAGAACGAAGATTAGAGAGGGAGAAACGTACCAGCAGTTTTCGATTCACCTGGGTCGTTTATTTCAACAATGGCTGGAGACATCAGGGGTTGAAGAAACCTTTGAGTCTCTCTCTAACTTCATGATATTAGATCAGTTTTTGTCTTCTCTACCTCCAGACTTGAGAATTTTCATCAAAGAACACCAGCCAGCGACGCTTGGAGAAGCTGTGCATCTTGCCGACAACTGGGCGTCTGCTCGCAACGCCTACCCCAAGTCTTCCCCTCCTGTAGTGAAGATTGCGAAGCCTCCGTCCTCCGAGGAACCATCCCCAGGAGTACACAAGAGTAGTTCACCAGCCGTGCGGTGTCACAGCTGCGGAGGAGAAGGGCACATTCGTTCTCGCTGTCCCAGGAATCCCCTCGCCTTCAAGACTGCTGACACTCAACCCAGCAACAAGGTCGGATTCTATTTGGAGGTCAGGAGCTGCCCCCGTTATTGTGTCAGTGGAACAATCAATGGGTCTAGGGCATCTACTTTCATCAGGGACACTGGTTGCTCGTGCATTATTGTCTCTGAAGAAGCCCTGCCTGACGCTGACGTCTCCAGCTGCCCGAAGGTTAGTGTCGCCGATTATTTAGGTCGTGTTGACCAGTTCCCTGTTGTTAGGTGCTACCTGCGTTGCCCCTATTTCACTGGTTGGTCTAATGTGGTAAGAGCTCCCATTAAATGTGCAAGTGCCCTCATTGGTAATGTTCCCGGTGTTCGTGACCCTAACGACCCGGAAACGTTAAAACTCTCCTCGCCACCAGCACCAGTCTCCTCGCCACCAGCACCAGTCCCCACGCCACCTGCTGAGGACGACGACTCGCCACCTGCCGAGGTCGCCTCGCCACCCTCTCACGCCGCCACGCCTGCCGCCAGGGTCCAAGCTGTAGGGCCACGGACGGCGAAGGTGAAACGACCGCATCCCCTGATTCTGCCGAATTTGTTGCCACTGACTGTGACGCCCAAGGAGTTCGCCAAGCTTCAAGACTCGTGTGCCACTCTGAAGCGGGTAAGGGAGAAGGTGACTTCCGGGGAGGAGGATCAGGTGAGAGATGGGTCGGTTTATAAGTTTGTTTCTATTAATGGGGTGTTACACAGGTCTTGTGTTTCATCCAAGCGACCAGCTAAAGTAGGTCGGGTTTTACTTGTTGTCCCTGCTGTTTGTCGTAGTAACATTCTCTCTGTAGCTCACAAGAGCTCTCTTGTAAGTCACTGTTCTCGTAGGAAAACTTATAGGAAGGTTGCTGATCAGTTTTACTGGCCAGGTATGGGAGCGGATATTAGAGCTTTTTGTAGGAGTTGTGATCAGTGCCCACGTATGTCCGCCAAGGGTAGAGTCCGTCCTGTTCCACTTGAACCCTTACCCGTCGTTGCAGAACCATCTTCTCGGGTAGCCATAGATTTTGTTGGACGATTCTCACCCCCTTCCTCTAAGAAGCCTAAATTACATCAAGCTAATTTGTTAAAGCAATATAATTGCAGGACCCACATTGCTCGTGTCCTTGACGACGTCCCCAAGCTGGAGTTAGTCGAGGCACTACCCTGCAAGAGTTCCTGTGAAGTTCGGACGCCAGAGCCTGTTGATCTCGGTTGCCAGTTGCTGCCAACACCTGGCGAGATAGAAGAATCCTCTACGACAGGAAATAGGCCCAAACTTAAACTTGGACTGAAGTGGACCCCACGTGCAGTTCCTTGATACGGCCTTACGTTTTGGACATCAAGTTACCACCTATTCTTTTCTATGACCCTTCTTTATTGTGCAATGTGTATTTAAGCATTTGTTGTAAGATGATTATGCTTTGTGTACTAATCTTAAGTTTAATCTACCTTACAGTAGATTTTTGTTGGGGGAGCAGTGTAAGGGCAGAAACGATCCTCCGGCTAGTTACCGCTGCTAACTCGCTCGTTTGCTGGTGCAGACGACACTTGGGGTGGTTGGACGGAGGTGATAACGGCAGCGACTATCTCCGCCACGAGCAGATTCAACCCAGCCGCCATACCGTCAGTATCTAGCTACCCTGCTGTCCGTCAAATTCTGGCTGTGATCTCATCATAGGTCCTGGACTCGTGGGCTGTGTTCCCAGACCTTCACCTATCAACTGCCAACTCTCTGGTCATCTACCACTACCGCATACCACGACCATCAGTTCATCACATTCCGTCGGTGCCCCGGTGTTCTCCTGCCTTTTCAAGACGTTGCTGAGTGTGGAGTGAATGGACGCTTCCCTACCCTGAGTGTGCATCACCGTGTTCCAGAACCTTCCCCAGGGCCACTGCCGTAGGAAATATTTGTTCATTGTTTGATTCCATTAATTGCTGACTCCCCTTTATTGTTCGATTCTATCAATTGTTGACTCCATTTAATTGATTGATTCCATTAATTGCTGACTCCCATTATTTGTTTGATTCCTTTAATTGTTGCTTCCATTAATTGTTTGACTCCCGTAATTATTTGATGATTGTTGAGTGGTGTCAGAGTTTTGTGTTATGTTTTTATAGTAAAGAGATGCCAATCTCTAACGGTTGTTTGTTATTCCTCGGAAAACCATGGTCCTTGACTTTCCTATATTAAGATCCTGATTAGCCTGGTAAGGGATTTCTATCCCTAAGTCCCAGGCCTTTACAAGCGTGAAGAACCCAACGATTGCGAGTTGTGATTACAAGAGTCCAGCAGAGTCGCAATTCTAATTGTGAAAGTCAGGGTGGAGGAGAAGAACCGAGAAGCAAAGGAGCAGTGGTCACTGGAGCTCTCTTGGATTCAGGGAGCGACCGATCATACACCACGCATAGTCTAGCTAACCGGCTGCAGGCAGAGGGAAGGCCAGTTTTTCCCCTCTTCACTGGCACGATCATGAAAGAAAGAAGTAGTGTAAACACCGAAGAGATCAGTGTAAAGGTGGTTAGTGTAGGAGTCAGAAAGAGCCGATCTATCACCATCCCCAAGGTCTTTGTTGTTGAGAATCTACAGTCTTCTGAGAGTTTTCGGTCGAAGACACCCAAGACGTCACCATGTGGGAACACCTCCAAGGTACTGCACTACGCCAAGCACCGAAAAGAGTGGATCTCCTGATAGGTCTGGATGTACCACAAGTATTAGTGCCGTTAGAAGTAAGGACCGGGAAGGACGGAGAGCCGTTTGCAACACGCACCCTTCTGGGCTGGACTATAAATGGACCGCTTGGAGTGGTTAGCCGTGATCAACCACTTTGTCAGAATGGCAACATTAAATTCGGAGACAAATCTGGAAAAACAAGTCAGGCGCTTCTGGGAATGCGACTCAGACTACAGTAACTTTGATCCCGTCCCTGCCGAAGACAAAAGAGTCCTGATGCAGTGGTCAACGTCAATTACTCAAGTGGACGGACATTACAAGCTTCCTATCCCGTTTCACCAAGAAGAACCGGAACACTCAGACAATAAGAAGCTTGCCGAACAGCGATTGGCGGGACTGAGAAAATGCCTCCTAAAGAACCCAGGGCTCTCTCAGAGGTATCAAGAAGAGATGAGACGTCTAGTCGACGAGGGACATGCTGAGCGAGTCCCACGTCAAGAACTCAGTGTTACACCCGGGAAGACCTGGTATCTCCCACACCACCCTGTGTTGAATCCCAACAAGCCAGAAAAGGTGAGAATAGTGTTTTGATTGTTCAGCAGAATATGAGTCGATGTCGTTGAACAGCCAGGTGATGCAAGAGCCAGACCTTAACGACAATATGATGGGAGTCGTCATCAGATTCAGACAAGGAAAGGTGGCACTCATGGCTGATATCGAGGCAATGTTCCACGAAGTGCGAGTAGTACCCGAACATCGAGACGTCTTACGATTCTTATGGTGGACGGACGACCAGCTGCCAGGGGCCACCACCACTTACCGAATGACTGTACATCTCTTTGGAGGTATGTGTAATCCTCCATGTGCCGGGTATGCGCTACAACGAACATTTCAAGATTACGGGGAAAGTCTCCATGACGACATCAAGAAAGCGAATCTTAACTTCTACGTTGATACTCTGCTTCTCTCAGGATGGATGCAGACTTACGAAGTGGATCTGTAATCACAAGGAAGTCCTCAAGGAAATTCCACAGACAGAGAAAGCCGTGGGAGTAAAGGAAGTAATTTTGAAAGACGACAGGCTCTCCACTGAACGAGCGCTGGGAATCTCGTGGGACCTGGAAAAGGACGAACTAGCGGTCCGAGTCCAGATCCCTAAGAAACCAGAGACGAAACGAGGCCTTCTGAGTATGGTTATCTCCATATATGACCCACTGGGACTCATCACTCCAAGCGTCACAAGAGCCAAAATTATATTCCAAGATGAGTGTAGACGAGGTGTTGGGTGGGATGAACGAATGGCTGAACAGAACAGGGTGGCTTGGCGAAGATGGCTGGATGAACTTCCTCATCTATCACAGGTACACGTTCCACGGTGCTACCCACCCGAGGATGCAAATCCATTGGCTGCCGTGCATCTACACCACTTCTACGATATCTCCCAACAAGCGTATGGAGCTGTATCGTATCTGAGGACCACGTGTGAAGATGGAACCCACCATATCTCCTTAGTGTGTGGCAAAGCCAAGCTAGCCCCTCTAAAACAGCAGACCATACCTCGACTCGAGCTCTGCGCGACAGTACTGGCTGCTAAGGCAGACAAACAACTACGGCAAGAGCTTGAATTACAAATAGACAGATCAGTGTTCCGGACAGACAGTACGGCAGTCCTATAATACATGCGAAACACCAAAAGACGCTTCCATTCCTTCGTGGCCAATCGAGTGGCAACGATACACTGAACCCAGACGATGACGCTAGTTATGGACTACATGGAGCAGAGCTCAACGAGGAGGGCAGGTGGATTCGGGGACCTGCTTTCCTCTTGTTGGAAGAAGACAGTTGGCCAAAGAGTCCAATGAGGATTCCAGACCTCACAGACTGAGACTCAGAGGTGAAGAAGGAAACCACGGTGCTGACGACGAACGTTGACCAGGGGGAGGGTATCCTCGATAAGCTATGGGCCAGGTACTCATCGTGGCATCTACTTTTGAATTGCGTAGTGTGGATTAGAAAGAAGGTTTATAAAATGGCGGCTGGAGAAGCGAAAGAACAAACATCACCGAAAACATCGACTCAAGGTCAGCAAATTGGAAGATGCGAAGTTAGTCGTCTTAAGATTTATGTAAAGGAAAGGATTCCCTCGAGAGCTCGGAATGTTACAACAGGGACAACCCGTGGGAGGTAGCAACATGAGTCGACTGGAACCTCATCTAGACACGCACGGTTAGATCAGAGTAGGCGGCCGACTGAAACATGCCGCTCTCCACCCAGACCAGAAAAATCCCATACTGTTGCCGAGGGACAACAGGATCACAGGGCTCATCGTGAGAGAGGTACACTCAACTAGAGCTGGACACTCAGGACGAAAACACACTCTTGCCATAATACGTGGGACATACTAGATACCTAAGTGCCGCAAATTACTCGACGGCACAATACAGACGTGTGTGACTTGTTGGAGAAGCAGCTGGAGGCCTACCCACCAACGCCAAGCTGACCTGCCAGAAGATGGGAGCATGCCCAATTCATCGCGGACCAATTTTGGAAGAGGTGGGTAAAGGAATATCTCCCAACACTACATCAGTGACAAAGATTCTCCAAAACTCGCTGTAATCTCCACGCTGGGGATATCATGATCATCTCTGGACAACCCTTCCCCAGGAGTCAGTGGATGCTAGAGAGAGTACTGGAGGCATTACTGAGCTCAGATGGCCTGGTGCGAAGTGTTAAAGTGAAGACAAGGGACTCAGTGTTAATACACCCAGAGACGAGACTCTGCCTGTTGGAAGGGGTCGGAGAGTGAATCTAATGGTAGGCCGTAATTTCGTGCGAAGCCCGACAGGGGGAGTGTTATAGCCACACACAATTGTGCGAACCGGCCACATGTTAAGTGAAGAAACTGTTTACAACTCAGAATAGCTTACTAAGCGAGATGGAGCTGGTGGCAGCTGTGTGACTGCCTGAGGGACAGACAATCGCCTTCTACCGTAGAGGCAACATCTTGATTCTCGTCAACCATCATCACCTGCAGGACAATATATTTGTTCTTGTTGGTCTAACCCTAGACCCCAAAATGTGAGTGTGATTGTGAACTGTTGAATCCTCTGAGAACTCTAAATAACTTTAATAAGTGTAATTATGTACTGTATATTGATCGTATTACAGTGACCCCTCGTTTAACGAACGCCTCGGTTAACGAAATTTCGGTTAACGAACTGCCTTCCATAAGGATCTTCAATTCGGTTAACGAAAAAAAATTCGGTTAACGAATTTCTTACGAACCGACCTCAACATGTTTTCGCTTGCACTGACCGGGCAACCAGCTTTAGTATCAGTCCGCCAATACATTAATCGGTTCTAGGGCTTAAATTCCTTACTATTTTAGTAAATATCAAGAAGTTTATACTATTCAATAATTCTAAAAGTTTAATATTCAATTTTTTAGTCATTTTAACAATTATTGAACATAATTGAAGGTAAAGTGACTAGTTTAATGCGCGGCATCCAGCCTCTTAACACAGCAAACAGGCGTTAGTCTCTCTCTGTTTTCACTGGAGGTAACATCTTGCTTGAGACTCTCTTCAACTAAATGCTTTTTTTCTGTGTTTCCAAGCAAATTATTGGTCATTTTGAAATATATTTTACATATTGACAATATATATTGCAGTGCAGTGTTGATTTAAAGAAAATAATCTTGAATTACAGATAGTTTAACTTTGAAAAACACGTGTTGACATTGTTCGAATACAGCATGGGGCCTAAGAGATCAAGAAAATCTATTTCAATCCAAACCAAGCAGGAAATCATAAAAAAACATGAACAAGGCATTAAATCAAATGTGCTTAGCAAAGAATATGGCATGTCGGCATCAACTGTGTCGACAATTCTTGCACAGAAAGACAAATTTAAAGAAGTGAACGTGAGAGACAAATCTACAAGAGTGTTTAAAAGTAGATCCCTAATCATAAAAACTGAGAGGTTACTTATCATCTGGATTAGGGAAAAACAGATGAAAGGTGATTCAGTTTCTGGTGATTTCATTTGTGAAAGAGCCAGGGAGATTTATAAACATTTAAAGGCAGATCAACCTGGTTCTTCAGGCACAGAATTTGAAGATTTTCGGGCCAGCAAAGGCTGGTTCGAAAAATTTATGAAAAGAAGTGACATTTTAAGTGTTGTTAGGTATGGTGAAGCTGCTAGTGCTGATAAAGAAGGGGCAGCAAAGTTTTTAGTTGAATTTAAAAAACTGATGGAAGAAGAAAATTATCTTCCACAGCAAGTGTTCAATGTGGACGAAACTGGGCTGTTCTGGAAAAAGATGCCCAAAAGAACATTCATCACCAAAGATGAAGCCTCTTTACCTGGGCATAAACCCATGAAAGACCGTCTCACTCTATTGCTTGGTGCCAATGCTTCAGGGGATTTCCGACTGAAGCCTATGCTTGTCTACCACTCTGAAAACCCCAGGGTGTTCAAGCAACGAAAGTGGTAAGAACAAAACTTGGAGTTTATTGGAAGTCCAACTGTAAGGCATGGGTGACAAGACAGCTCTTTAATGAATGGGCTGTTGATGTGTTTTGCCCTTCTGTCAAGAGCTACCTAACCACCAATAAACTCCCTTTAAAGGTTCTTCTCCTCATGGATAATGCTCCTGGTCATGACCCTGACCTTGCCAGCAATTTGGAGTATCAATTTGACTTTGTGAAAGTGTTGTTTTTGCCTCCCAACACTACATCAATCATACAGCCAATGGACCAGAATGTGATCAGCAACTTCAAGAAGTTGTACATGAAGAGAATGTTTAGGAGGTGTCATCAGGCAACTTCCAATGATCCTGAACTAACACTGAAACAGTTCTGGAAGACACAATTCAACATCCTGGAGGCTGTAAAATTGATTGTGTCATCATGGCAAGAAGTCTCCACTAGATCAGTAGTCCATGATTTTGAGGGATTTGAGGAAGAAACAGAGTTGGACAAGGAGATTGTGTCCATTGGTCAGTCATTGGGCCTTGAAGTGGAGGAGGAGGATGTGGAAGAGCTTGTGATGTCTCATGAGGAGGAACTTACTCCTGATGACTTGAAGCAACTGGATGAGATGTTACAGGTAGAGGCTGACAGTGGTGAGGAGGAAATTGAAAGTGATGACCATATGTCAGCTAAACAGTTGAAAGATGTGATTTACTACTGGGAGAAGTTCAGGGAACTGGCTTCAAAGGACCCAGAAGTGGAAAAAACTGAACTAACTTTGTGTCATGTTGAGGACTCAGTGGTCTTCTTTAAACATAAGTTAATGGTGAGGAGGACAGATGCCGCACAGACCACAATTGACACTTTCTTCAGTAAAAGGCAGAGGGAACAAGATGCTATCCCTCAGCCTTCCACTTCAAGAAGGAGAGAGGATGTTCATGGTGGAGAATCTGTCAGTCCAGAGGTTCCTGACATTTTCATGGAAGGTGACTCACCTTCCAAGAAGCAGTAAAATGCTTCTCCTCCACCTCCTCTTCCTTCTCTTCTCCCTTCTCCTCCTCCACCTCCCACTTCAAATGCACATCATCATCATCATCCAGGAGCCTTCTACATACACACCTCAAAGTAAGTGAACTTTTCTACCATTTTTGTTGAATTTAGGAAATTTTCGGTGAGCTGGAACCAATTACCCAAAAACCCATTAAAACCATGGTTTCGGTTAACGAACTTTTCGGTTAACGAACGACCTTCTGGAACGGATTGAGTTCGTTAACTGAGGGGTTACTGTATTTAAACTGTGTCCTGATGTACCGGCAGTTGTTATATGTGAATTGTATTCAACAAGTTTTGACCGAATTATACTCGTCATGTCAACGACAAGGGTTTTATTGTCCTGCACAAACCAAAATCACTCCTATGAGCGATCACAACAATGTATTGTCTAATGGTATACCCTGCTACCATATGGCATCATAAAAATTGTTTCCAAGTCCCAGGCTGCTGATCTGACTTTCTGCCTCATTTACACACAATTGCAGGGTCTCAATTGTTTCTCTTACTATTGACAACACAACATACATATATTGTTTCTCACTATTGATTTTTTTTTGCATTAATGGATCTTTATGATTACAGTGGTCCCTCGGTTAACGAGTTACCTTCCATAAGATTCTTAACTTCGGTTAACGAGCAATCCCTCGATTAACGAGTTTCTTACGAGCCGACCCCCACATTTTTTAGCTTGCATTTGGCGGTCCACCAGCTGTAGTATTAGTCCGCCAATACAGTAATCGGTTCTAGGGCTTAAATTCCTTACCCTTTTAGTAAATATCAAGAAGTTTATACTATTCAATCATTTTAAAGGTTTAATATTAAATTTTTTAGTCATTTTAACAATTATTGAACATAATTGAAGGTAGGGTCACTAGTTTGTGGCACGCCATCCAGCCTGCCAACACAGCATACAGGCGTCAGTCTTTGTGTCTTTTCAGTGGAGGTAACATCTTGCTTGAGACTCTTCAACTAAACGCTTTTTTCTGCGTTTGGAAGCAAATTATTGGTCATTTTGAAATTTATTTTACATATTGACAATATATAATGCAGTGCAGTGTTGATTTAAAGAAAATAATCTTGAATTACACCAAGAGAACTAAAATTTTATGGGTGAAATGGCGCCATGGGGTGACTTCTCTTCCACCCCAATGCCTTCTCTTCTCCCTTCTCCTCCACCCCCATTGTAATTCCCATCATCATCATCATCATCCAGGAGCCTTCTACATACACACCTCAAAGTAAGAGCACTTTTCTACCTTTTTTGTTGAATTTAGGCAATTTTCGGTGAGCTGGAACCAATTACCCAAAAACCCATTGAAACAATGGTTTCGGTTAACGAGTTTTTCGGTTAACGAGCAACCTTCTAGAATGGATTGTGCTCGTTAACCGAGGGACCACTGTATTATTATTACAGTTATTATTATTATTATTATCATATTATTTTATTTTATATTTTAAATTTTATTTACTATGAATTATCATTATTATTATTACTATTATTACACTTTCGCCCCCCAGGCCCCGATGTGGGTTAGTGACCTGTTCCTGGGTGGGCTGATGCCAGTAAAAAAAAAGAAAGAAAAAGAAAGCAAGGCAAGGCAAGGCAAGGCAAGGCTAGGTTAGGTAAGGTAAGGTAAAGTAAGGTAAGGTAAGGTTAGGTTGGGTTAGGTTATGCTAAGGTTAAGATTAAGTTAGATTAAGGTCAAAGTTAAGTACAGTCAGTTCTGCTATAAAGCGATAGTTGTGTTCTTGTAAAACATCGTGTTATAGAAATTCGCGTAATAGAAATAACAGGGCTTATGGAGAAAATAGGGTTAGGTGCAGATTACTACTCGAAATCAAAAAAAATTTAGTAGTTAGCCTAACACAAAGGATAGCACAGTCTAAATAAATGTTACGTTCATATCTAATATTGAAATCATACAGTAAATGTAACACTTTACCTTGAAAAAATATGAATATAACTTGATGGGGAAGAAGGGTGATTTTGATGTTGATAACATGGAGCTTCTCTTCCAGGGTTATAGCCTTTCTTTTACAATCATCACCAGGAATGCAATCACCAAAACGCTTCTTGGAGATATTCTTCTTTACCATATTCACAGTTAATACCACAAAATTGGAGAAATAGTAAGCAAAAATCGCGTTACAGAAAACAAGAGTTCGCGTTATACAAATATCGTTCCTCTATTCGTAAATCGCGTTAGAGCCAATTCGCGTTGTCAAAACACACGTTATATCAGAACTCACTGTACAGTAATATATTAAGTTTAGGTACAATAGGGTTAGTTTATATTAAGTTAAGTAAAATTAAGACAGGTTAAGTTAGGTTTGGTTTGGCTTGGCTAAGTTTAGGTTCAGTTAAGGTTAGATTAGTTTAAGGGTTACGGTTAGGTTAAGATTAACATTTATTTGACCATACATGCATTGGCCCCACCTGGCATGGTTATAAAGCAGGCAGGTAGCAGCAGTCTTGGTTTACCCCCCCAAAAATTGTGGATAAAACTTGACTAAGAGAAGTGTTATACCTCATAGCAATTTTACAATTTCTAGTGATTCTCGCAGTACTCTCCAGGCCTAAGCTAGTGTATCATTGCCCCATCCCTTGGTTATACTTGTACCTATTTTTGAGTGGCTGTTTCTCATTCAACTTCGGGGTCAAAATGTCAGTTTTAGCTGGGTTTCAGCCCATGTGGCGGAGAAGGGGAATAAAAGTGCTGATGCTGTGGCAAAAGCAGCTGCTTCTCGCCCTGTGGCACATCATTCTCCTCCACCTTCCTCTGATATGAAGCCAGTAATAAGAGCTGCCATCCACTCAAGTAATGGCAACACAGATGAGATGCTGTCGGAACAAACACGCTCCACAGCATCCACCTTGCTTTAGGTGCCTGGGGATATCAGGGACTTGCACCGCTGGGAGACTGCTTTGACCCACCTCCACATGTGGATAACTCATGATTTTTTAACTGCCTGGTCCTACTGACTGTTTTAAACCTCCTGGTAGAGTGCCCCATTATTAGAGATCTTCATCGTAAGTCATGAGGAGGGGGAGGGGGGAAGACGGGTTTTACTGTCTCTCTTTGGTGCTGGGGGGGTAGAGTGGGAGGGGATGTCTTCTCCTTCGTGGAGGAAGCCGGCCTTCTACACAAGCTTTGAGTTTTATCTATTAACGTTCAAACATTATTTATGAAAGTTCTTATTTATATTAAACTTTTTTACCTTGCGTTGCCAATGATGTAATTACCACAATCAATTCCTCCACCCACATTGCCTTATTCTTGAAATAGGAAATCCCATTTCTTCTATGAAAATATTTCGTTAGGTAGCTGGTTAATCCAGGTCCCATAGGCGTACCGAAGGGGGAGGCTATTACCCCCCTTTTGAGATAATAAATTATTCCCCAAAAAAACTCTTTTTTACAATGAGAAAAGAAAAATACTAATGATAAAATAAATAAAAATAATAGCATCAATGACTGAACAATGAGCTCATCATGAACTCAGAAAATGGTAAAACTTATGTTTATCATCCAGTGATTTTTAGGTATTTTAAGTTTTGGAATCATTAGTTTAGACAATTATAAGACACGTTTCTTCTCATGAATACTTTCAGAGAAAATTGCAAAAAAAGAAAATTGTCATATTTTGTTGTTGGAAGTTGAAATTATGTTATAACAATGTCTTCTGGTGTGTTTTGAACGAATCAGACCTTCATTTCTACGGCTAACAAAACCTAACCTAACAAACTCTTACCTAGAGTAATTAAAATTATTTTTGGGGTTATCCAGCAATTTTTTGGCTTTTAAATTTTGGAATCAGTAGTGCTTACCTTACTTAGACTCAGAAGACTCGGGGTTGGGGTCATCGGAGTCGTTCTCGTCATCCACAGGTCATACTGACCGCTGTTTGTCAGCTTTACAGCCACATGGCTGGTTACAGTTCATGCAATTAACCTCAGTTGGCAAAACAAATTGTTTGTGGAGAAATTTCAACGGCTCACCATCCTTACCATAACACTCAACATGAAATCTTGCGATGGCTTGGATATATAACATCACTGCCATTGCACAAGGGAAACATCTTTGAAATAAATTCAAATTCAAGGGGCCTAGACCGAGCTGTGATTAGTTGATCCAAAATCATACCCACCAAAGAACAACTATGCATATGCCAGACTCTAGCACATGCACACTGCAGCATACTAACCAACACACGAACACACAGCAGCTCTCTGGGACAGTGAGAACATCAACAAGAACTTAGAAAAAATACGACAATTTTCCAAAAATTTATTAAGATTTTCTCTGAAGGTTATCATGAGTGGAAGAAACCCTATAGAAGAAAAGTTTCTAGAATTGTCTAAACTACTGATTCCAAAACTTAAAATCCTAAAAATCGCTGGATGACCGAAATGATGATAATACTGTACCCGGAAAATATAAATTATCTCGTATTTCAACAATACTGTACCTTGATAAGCCACTACTGGGCCCTTGTCCTTAAATATTACCACCTTTCCTTACATAACCTAAAGTTGTCATTAGTGATTGTTTACAACAGACAGTTAATACTGTATTCATCCATTGGATGTCCACAGGTTCCCACCCTGTTTACCTGAGGTTATAGGTAATGATGGAGTTTACAGCAGCCACATAATTCTGGAAATCTACGTACACTCAATCAATAGAACTAATTTTTTTCTATGATAATTTTCTTACATTACACTTCCGCCACAAACTGATAATAAGGAAGTTCTTGAGTTTAAAAAATAAAATAAAATCAGAGCACCTGTTGCCCTTACGCTGTTGCTCAAATTGTGTGTTCGTACATTCGCTTACCTTCCGCGCATGTGCCAGGGGGCAGCCGCCAATCAAATCCAATAAAAAATCTCAACTTTTGATTCAACCAATTAACGTTTAATATTCGCCGTGGGTGCTAGGATGCGGGACATTTTTAATCAGTTGTAACATGGAGTCATAATGTGCTGGGTGCGATTTCGATTTTGGGAAGTTTATCGTATTATCTCATTCTAAAAATAAGGAACTTTAGAGAGCAGAGGACCCACGAGGCATTCTGGTCCCTGACTCAGACTCGGAGTAAAGTAAGAAATACTCTAAAGGCTATTTATATTCTCGTGGAGGCTAACAACACGACTCTAGGGTTATTACATAGTGCTTGGGGGTCCAGGGCCAAAGCCCCCGGCTAGGGTCACCAGGGGTCTGGGACAGAGTACAGTACTGGGAATTTAGAACATGCAATTGATAGAACTATTGTGAGGGGAAGGGGGGGCTAAATCACAAATGAGTGATTTCTGACAAAAATGAAGATCAGATGTGAACTAATCGCATCAGAAAACCATTTTTTTTTCAAATTCCATGTTTGCTGTAATATGCACATTTACCAGGTTATACTCCTCACTTAGAATCAATTGTCTCTTCTTTTCCTCGTCCTCCTTGTAGGTTAGGTTAGGTAGGTTGGTTGGTTCTTTTGGTATGACTAGGTTTTCTTTTGTGTGTTTTACTCAAATCTGACCTCCATTTTTGTGCTAAATTACAGGTTTCTGTTAAAAATTATTATTAGTTTTTTTTTTAAACGTTAATTTGCACAAGAAATGAAGGTCAGATTTGAGTAAAACACCAAAAAAGGTTGTAAAAATAAATAAATAAATAAATATTCCCACACGAAAACCTGAGAAAAGCCAATGGACGAATATTTACCCAACAGACTCCTGTTATAAGGAGCAACTTGGTTACTATCATATTTAACTGTGTTATGTATTGAACTTCCAATAAGATAAATAACATTATAAAGGAAGCATCTCCATACGGATACACCCCATCTCGTCACCACTAACAGTCGCTGGTATTAGTGACAAATTGTAAGTTATTATTTTACACGAATAGAAATTACACATGTATACAGACAACTCGTGAAGTATTATTATTATACATGAATATTAATTATTTAATAAAGAAAATGATTAAAACATTGGTAAATAAATAAAACACAGAACAAATGAAGAATTATTGTTATTACTATCCCTTAATATTAAGTGTTTAATAAAGAAAACGATTCAACATTGATAAATAAATAAAATACAGAACAAATGAAAGTGATTTGGCACCAGCCTATAAACCACCGAGTAGTGAGATGATTGGGGGCGTATTAACAATGTTTATATTTTTTATTTTCTTCTTTAACAAAACGTCTTGATGTATTTTATTATTTTCTATCCCAAGCAACAGTTATTTTCATGGATAGGTTGGTCTCAGAAACTGAAAAGCGACCACCACGCAGTGTGGTTATCAAAATATCCAAAAGCAAGATTTTGCTAGAGGTTAGGTTAGGTTAGTTTGGATTGGGTTAGGTTAAGTTAGTTTGGATTGGGTTAGCTTAGTTTGGACTGGGTTAGGTTAGTTTGGATTGGGCTAGGTTGGGTTAGTTTGGATTGGGTTAGGTTAGGGTAAAATCTAAATGCAAAATTTTGCTTTCTGGTTATTTTGATAACAACCACAATGCGCTGTGGTCGCTTTTCGGTTTCTGAGCCCAATTATATATTGATGGGAATGAACGCAGTGACGAAACGGGTAAAGCTGTGGTGACGAAATGGGTTGAAATAGTGGTGACGAAATGAGTTAACCCCCCCCCGTCTGTACTTAGTACAGTAAATCTTCACCTCTTAATAATATCGTCAGTTTATGGCATAACACCTAACACTATTAACAGTTTATGTAAAGCTGTACAGGACAATAATAAACAATACGGTCAATTTACGTTAAAATATTGCCAAAAATGTCTGCTAAAATGGTTTCTTGTTTTGCGCTGCCAGCCGTTTTACTCGACACAAACTCTATTTCTGTGAAAAATACAGTACTTGGCTATGAAGAATCAAAACGTAATGTAAATCGTACAACTTACCCAAATATTGCTGGTCTATTGGTTATATGTCAATTTTGTCCTCTGTACCGAGTGCCGACCACGTTACTCCCGTAGGCTAATGTTGGAAGATACAAGTTAAACCTCTACCTCGACAAAATCGATTAATAATATATTTGTTAGCAAATAACCCAACATGAAAACAAATATTTGAGTACTTTAAACGATTTTTGAGTGTCATCTATGCAAAACTGTTTTTGTTTTCTTATATATACATAATCGTCGAACTTTCTTAACATTGTTCGTTTGTGATGAGTTTACTACTGTCAAGTTAGGGGGGGGGGGGTCACACCGGGCTGGCTGTGAGTCAGGGTGGCGGGGAAGAAATTGCAGAGGCGGATTGTCATTTAGGGCTCTTTTCTTTTACATTTTACTTTTATCCTCTTCACAACTGATCGGCCACGTCTCTGTTACGCACTGTTGGCAAGTACTGGGCATGCACCGTCTCTTCAATGTATCCAAACCTTTTACTTTTATTTTTATCCTCTTCACCAAAAGATCGGCTCACTAGCCGCCCGGGCGATCGGTCACGTCTCTTTCACGCACTGTTGGCAGGTACTGGGCATGCACCGACTCATGAATGTACCTAAACCCACTCCAGTGTTGGTCAAGTCTTGTCTTGAAAGAGCTCACACTCGGTGCAGCCACAACACTCTCTGGTAGATTGTTCCAAGAGTTCACAACCCTCACTCCGAAAAAGTTTGTCCTCACAGTTTTCTGGACCTGCGGCTTCTTCAATCTTGAGCTGTGACCCCTTGTGGGGCGAGCGTCCGCCAGCTCCAAGTAAGGACACTCGACTGAGTAGTGCCCCCTGAGATGGTTATACACCTCAACTAGGTCACCCCTTGCGCGTCTGTAGTATAAGCTAGGCAAGTTCAGGCGCTCCAATCTCTCAGTGTAGCTGAGGTGTCGAAGTGCAGGCACCAGTGTTGGTCAAGTCTGGTCTTGAAAGAGCTCACACTGGTTATTAAGTACAGCGTGATATCTAATTACAGAAATGTGGCATATTTATAATATTTTGTTTCTCGTCAGAGGAATTCTCAAATGTAGTAGGCAGCTATAAATCAGGGAGGTATTATAGTGGATCCCTCCCCTACAAACGCTTTTGTCGCTGAGCAGCCGACCCCGCGAATTCCCCAGTGTATGCCTCGTGGTCTAGGTCAACCAGCACCGCCTTACATGACGGAGGTCAACTATTAAGCCACACCTACCTCTCTTCTTCTAGCTACAGCCGCAGCAAGCAACACCACCTCCTCCGCCGCTGCCTGGCGGCCCTCGCTCCCGCCGGCGAGCGTGGCGACCCACAAACTGTCCTCCTCTGAGCACCCTCACCAACCAGCTCTCTATACTCAACGCTTGTAACCATGCTGCCTTCCCAGCACCAAGCTGCATTGTACATCCAATACAATATGTATACAGAGAGCACATTGTGAGTTCCTTCCTCCATCCCATCCTGAGTGTGAACAAACATCACGTACCCCACAAATGGTGACCCCGGAGATTTGCACTCACACAGGATGGAGGAGAAACCGATCACTCTCCCATTCTTCAAGAAAAATGGAAGACTGGCTTACCCACGCAGAGGCAGCTCTCACCGGCTCTACAACTACTGTCTCTACACCGCAGGTTAGACACTCTAGAGCAGCACTGCTTCTCTAAGCAGACACCAGCTCCTCTCCCTGCCCCAAGCACCTCGTCCTACCGACCCCAACACACCCGTCCTGCCTCAGACGCCGCCCCCGGCCCAGCAGTACCCCCTGCCACTCCTCCTGATGCAGCCCCTGCTCCTGACGCGGACCCACACACCCCTCTTTTCTCCCTCAGGTATCCCCTGCTACTGTCCTGCACCCTGCTGCTGTCGTGGACCCAGCTGCTGTCACGAGCCCTCATCCGCTCCTGCTGAAGCAGCCCCTGCTCCTGACCCAGGCCCACACACCCCAGCAGGCGCATCTGACGACTCTGTACCTGTCGCGAGTGAAGCACAACATTCATCGCCTCCACAACCCTATTTCTCCCTATCTTCTCCCACAGATCTTGTGTGTCTAGACAGTTGCCTCCACTAGCGGCCGGCTCATCCACGCCATCGCCATGATGTCTCACATGTGGCATGCACCGCCCGTTCTGCCTCACATGTGCCATGCAACCCTGCAGACAACAAGTCTCCTACACCGCCTGGAGGGAAGGGGGGAGTATTGTGGTGGATCCCTCCCCTACAAACGCTTTTGTCGCTGAGTAGCCGACCCCGTGAATTCCCCAGTGTATGCCTCGTGGTCTAGGTCAACCAGCGCCACCTTACATGACGGAGGTCAACTATTAAGCAACGCCTACCTCCGCTATATAAGACCTCACCTCGTGGTGACCACGCTCTTTCTACCTACAGCCGCAGCAAGCAACACCTCATCCTCCACTCCTGCCCGGCGGTCCTCGCTCCCGCCGGCAAGCATGGCGACCCACAAGCTGGTCCTCCTCTGAGCACCCTCGCCAACCAGCTCTCCTTAATCAACGCTTGTAACCATGCTGCCTTCCCAGCACCAAGCTGCATTGTACATCCAATAGCCTACAACATGTACACAAAGAGCACATTGTGAGTTTCCTTTCTCCATCCCATCCTGAGTGTGAACCCAAACATCACGTACCCCACAGTACCACCGCCTGCGAAGACATTAGAAGCATAATGCATTGTCTAATGATAGACCCTGCTGCCATATTGCATCCAGTCTGATTCCAGTGTTCCCAATGGAAAAAAAATGTTTCACAAATCCTCAAAACCGAGTGACAGGAGCACCTCCCACTCTATCTGGGAATCAACCTCAACAGTACCGGTCATCCTAATTCTGTTGGTTGTAGTGTAATGGGCCGAGTTCTTTCTCTTTATAATTTACCATCCAGATATTTTCTGTTAGTATTCTTATTTATTCATATACTTATATGTTCTTTGTAGAATTCTTTTCAATGAGTATCTTGTATTATATAGTTATCCTTCTTCAATTCGTTATATATATATATATACACTAGCGTAGCTAGGGGGGGGGGGGCGGTGAGGGCGGTCCGCCCCGGGCGGCACTTTTGGGTCTGCTCATCACCCATATCTGCAGCTACTGGAGACGTTAATCCATCCCTTTGTATCGGCGGCAAGTTAATCCTTGTCGTGTCTGACCTAACACCTGACCCACATCATCACGGCCACGTCATGAGCTGCACCCTTGCTATGCGCCCCCCCCCGCCACACACACACAACCTGTAACTTGTTGAGAAACAACTTCAAACAAGTACGCCAGTGAGCTCATGTGGTGTGGGTCAGGTGTTAGGTCAGACACGACGAGGATTAACTTGCCGCCGATACAAAGGGAAGGATTAACGTCTCCAGTAGCTGCAAAACCATGCAGTCTCGGGTCATATCAGTTCATGTACAGCCGACCAATCCACCAGTTACAAGCAATTCACTTCAGTTCTGCACAAGTCTCCATCGTGACAAGACGAGGGAAGGCTAGACGACTTTTAAGTTCTCTTGTGTTTTCGATCCAGTTATTTACTTCGTTGGAAGACATAATACTATAAGGTAAGAAATATTAAAGTATTGGTTAAAAATATTGATGTGACTTTTGCTGCGGTACTGAGATTAAATATTAAGATTTTGTTTCTACAGCATTGCGATTTTATACTAAGACACTATCCTCAGATAAAGCCTCGACAAAAGCCACCCCAGAATTCCCCATTGATCGGGGTGGCTTTTGTCTGACAACAGCAAGTATGACATAATTAAATAGTTGAGGGTAAAAATATACTGTTCTTCTCTGTGGTTAATTGTGGTTAGGTTAAGTTAGGTTAGGCTGGGTTAGGTTAGGTTAGGTTGTCAGACAAAGCCACCCCGATCAAAGTAGGGGGCTTTTTGTCTGGGTGCTTTCGTCTGGGGGCTTTTGTCTGGGTGGCTTTCGTCTGGGGGCTTTGTCTGGGTGGCTTTCGTCTGGGTGGCTTTCGTCTGGGGGCTTTCGTCTGGGGGCTTTTTGTCTGGGTGGCTTTCGTCGGGGCTTATGTCAGACATCCATTTTCACTGTACTCTGAGTCTGTAATTTAGATTAAGTTGCTACTTTTACATTTCCATTGTATTACATTGATACTAGTGTCATTATACCGTGATTTTAGATCAAGCTGTTTGCTACTTCCTCTGTCTCCTACTATTCAGAACGAGTTTATAGAAATTTTGGAGAAAACGTAAGAAGCAAGTCATCAAGCAAAAAGTAAAAAAGCAAAGATACTTTTTCCATGATATTCGACAGCACTCCTGATATTTCACATAAGGATCAAACGAGCCAAGTTTTACGCTATGTTATGATCGATGGAGATAAAGTGAAGGTTGTGGAATCATTTGTAGATTTCATTGAAACAAAATTAAAACCGCCAAGAATATTTCAATGATGATTTTGGAAAATTTAGAGAAAGACGGAATTGATATTCAAAATTGTAGAGGGCAAGCATATGATAATGCTGCGGTGATGGCTGGTGTTCAGAAACGTATCAAGGAAATTAATAAAAAAGCAGAATTTGTAAACAGCACAAATCACTCGCTGAATTTGGCGGGTGTGTAGTGGAATTCTCCCCTACAAACGCTGTTTGTCGCTGCCTAGCAGACCCCACCAATTCCCCAGTGTATGCCTCGTGGTCTAGGTCAACCAGCGCCGCCATACACCCACGGAGGCGGTCAACTGCTAGCCACGCCTACCCCCGCTATTTAAGACCTGACCTCGTGGTGACCTGCCTCTTTCTACCTAGCCGCAGCCAACACCACCTCCTCTGCACGCTGCCTGGCGGTCTCGCTCCTCCGCCTGCCTGGCGGTCCTCTCTCCCGCTGGCGAGCATGGCGAGCCACAAGCTGTCCTTCTCTGAGCGTCCTCACCAACCAGCTCTCTCTACATCACGCTTGTAACCATGCTGCCTTCCCAGCACCAAGCTGCATTGTACATCCAATACAACATGTATATAGAGAGCACATCGTGAGTTTCCTTTCTCCATCCCATCCTGAGTGTGAACCAAACAATCTCATACCCCACAGGTGTTCATGCAGCTTCTGTTGCTGTGAATTCTGTTACCTTTTTTGGATGTGTGGAACGTTTGTTTGTATTTTTTTCTTCATCAACCCATCGCTGGGATGTTCTAACTTCAGTCACTGGTGAAAGTGTCAAGCGCATAATAGAAACTCGGTGGAGTGCGAGGGGAGAAGCTGTAAGTGTTGTAAAGAAACATTTCTCAAAAATCTTAAGTACCCTAGAAAAGTTAACTGGTGAAGAAGAAAATACAGCTACCAGGGCAGATGCTGGTGTTCTACTTGGTGCATTGCAATCATTTTCCTTTTTGTGCTTTCTTGGCCTGTTGGGACCCGTCCTTCTAGAAATTAACGACAGACTTACCTCCAAACCAAGGGCTTGAACATACAATGTGATATAAAACTCAGGGCATTAGAAACATTTCTAGTTGAAAACAGGGACAAGCTAAAAGAGTAATGGAGTTAACTATGCCAAAGAAATTTGCAATGATCTGGGGATAGTCATGGAGCGTCAGCGTCGACCCAAAAAGAAGAAACAAATGTTTGGTGAAGGATCACGAGATGCTGAATTGCCATACGACATTGAATTGAGGAAGATGTTTTCTTCGCTGGACAGAGTGATCAAAATAACTTTGAGATTTCAACAGCTTCATGAACTTGCTGAAATATGCCTTCCTTACCATTGAATCTTTGGATGATAAATATGAGTGTCAAATAGATCACGATCACGACGACATTGATAAAGAGAGTTCCTCGTTGAGAAAAAAGACTTCAGCATTTTGTTGCTGTTGCTGCTATAACTAATAAAGACAGAATACAGACGTGGAAAGGCCCCTGAACTTTTGCAGTTTATTCAAAAAGTAAAACCTTCAAATATAATAATAATGCTGAGGATTTTCTCACAATTGCTGTTAGTGTTGCTACCTGTGAGAGAGTTTTTCTAAACTAAAACTGATCAAGAATTACTTAAGATCTACTATAGAACCTTTGCGGTTGAGAAATCTTGCCATACTGTCTATAGAGCGACAATTGACAGATGAAATAGTTTTGACAATGTCATTGAAGAATTTGCCAACAAAAAAACAAGAAAAGTTACTTGGTAGAAAGTTGTAGTTTTCATTTTCAGAAATAAAGATATTTCCTAATTTTTACACTTTTTACTTTTTCCTATCCTATATGTCGTTTTTTGCTTTTGTTTAACTGTTACTTATAAAGTTTAAGTATGTTTGAAATTGTATTTAAAGCATACTATATTTGAGTATGTGAAAGTACAGTAATATAATGGTACACAAACTATTTAATATATATATATATATATATATATATATATATATATATATATATATATATATATATATATATATATATATATATATATATATATATATATATATATATATATATATATAATATTATATATATATATATATATATATATATATATATATATATATATATATATAAGAGTGAGTCACTGTGCAATATGTATTTTTTGTGGGGCAGGCAGCGAGCAACTCAAGGCCCCGGCACACACTGAGCTACCACTATATATATATATATATATATATATATATATATATATATATATATATATATAAAATATATATATATATATATATATATATACACACATGTATATATATATATATATATATATATATATATATATATATATACTTATTCTATATATTCTTATATAAGTAACTCTTGTGGGGTTATGGTTTGGTTCACACTCAGGATGGATGGAAAAGGAAACTCACAATGTATGCTGTATACATATTGTATTGGATGTACAATGCAGCTTGTTGCTAGGTAGGTAGCATGGTAATAGCGCTGAGTGAGAGAGCTGGGTGGTGAGGGTGCCCAGAGGAGGGACACCGACTTGAGGGGCGTCAAGGTGGATTGGCGGGAGGCGGCAAGAGCTGCGCTGAGGTGGTGTTGCTTGCTGGTGGCACTTGGTAGAAAGAGGCTGGTCACAGCGGTGTCAGGTCTTATAATGCGGGTAGGCATGGGTAGATAGTTGACCCCCGCTCCGTAGGCAGCTCGGATGCGTAGGCTGGGGAATTCGAGAAGGTTCGGTGCTTGTAGGGGAGGAATCCACTACACTCTTATGCTTCTCTCTGCATAATTTCCAAGTCCATGTTCTTCCTTTTCATTTTCTTTCATATATTATATTCTCTTCCCTATATTTTGTTCTAGTTATATTCTAAACCATGGATTAATCTGGGAAACCATGTCTTTCTTATTACCAGGGTGCGAGGCCTTGGGGACAGGTGTACATAGGTTATATGTCTCAGGAGGGTAGTGGAAACAAATTAATGCCCAGGCCCAGGGCAGCAGTGATCGCCCTCACCCACTCAGCCCCCCCTGGGGAGGCCGGCACCAGCTCAGCCTACCCCAGCCCGGACAGCATGATGTAAAATGACATTTTTAACCACACCCACACCAAAATACAGTGTGTAACCATTCTGCAGAATGTGGGCGGGTTTATTACTAAGAGCAGGGCGTTAGAACAAATTGGCAGATATCCATGTACACTAATATGACCGTTCCTTGATAAGAGAGAGTTTGAAACACTACTAAATTACACCAACCAGATATTGTAGTACCTAGAATCACGGGTTCCAGTATTGCTGGATGGCGCTCATTCACGAACTTCTCAAGAAACTTGCAAGAGGGTGTGGTTATCTCTATGTAAACAAGACCTTAGAGCCAGCCAGGCGGTACAGGGAGAGGATGTTTTGAAGAGTCAAATGGTGTAGAGTGCAAATTAAGGAGGACTTGCTTGTAAATGCAGATTCTTCTACAGATCCCAAACTGTGGCCCGATCAAGAACTTAGAACAGCAATAAACAATCGCGGTGATGCTCAATCCTAGCCACCTCCTTATCATAGGACTTTAACTATGGCTGACATCGACTGGAGAAAGCTTGAGTCCATCGGAATGGCTTAGATAACCCTGCTACCTCTTTTTGTAGAAACTCCGAGATAATTTTCTGTTCAACATGTTAGAGACCGACCTTACAGGGCAAACACACCCAAGCCCTTGACCTCATCCTGTGTGAAAAACAAGCAGGGAGAACATGAGGTGGCCAGAGCCTTGGAACTGTACTGGCTGGCATACCAGTCACCCATACCAGTGCTGTCATTCAGATTTAACTGTTACCTAGTTCAGGATAAGACCAGGCCAAGATTTTACACCGTGTGCAAAATTACAATAGGATGAAGGGAAGAGATGTGAGAATCCAGCTGGCCTTCCTGACTTATTAAAAGGTACAGAATAAACACTCCGCTGAATATCATAACTAGTATTAAAAATGACCCATTTGATGGAAATAAATATACCCAAGACCAAACCCAGTGCTTCTCTGAATCTAGGGGATCCTACATGAACCATGCAGCGGTCTACAATTAAGAAAAACCTTAGGGGAATTCAAAGGCGGTAGGTTCCGGTCAAACTGTAAAACAAGACAGGAGGGATATATGCAGAGCCAAGAAATCGAAAAGCAACAAGATAGAGTGTGGGAGTTCAGAGGCTGGTTGGCGAGGTCAAATCAAATAGCGTTTACCGCTATATAAAGTCAAGTGTAACATGGTAGAGTATCAGACCTACCTGGGGCGTGTTTCAATTATGGATGGTGAATTCGCACCAGATTCTGACCAGGATAAAAGCTGAAGGCATTGAACAGCTTCTTCCTCCAGTGTTCTGGGATGCAAGCCTTCTTCTCTCACGTTTGAGGACAGGCAGTTCGACGCTTTTGACCCACATTGTATGTGTTCACAGAAGGGTAGTGAAATAAACTGTATCAGGCTAAAGGTCCATAAGGTCGGACTGACATATGGTGCATCCTAGAGTGCTTCAAAAAAAGGTTGGCGAGCTTACAGAGCCCTGAAGATCCTGTTTTGTAAATGCCTGTGGATGAACAAATGGTCCCCAGTGTGAATGGAAAGTGGCTTGTCACGGAGTCTATATATCTTCTACAGAAGACGTGATCGTCACTCCTGGTTTCAACTATAGACCCGGTGATGAGCTGACCAGCATATAATATACAAGTGTGAGTATTATCAGAGATGCATAATGGAACATCTATCTGAAACAACGCCCATAAGGTGCCAACACGGTTTTATGCGGGCGCTCCTGCTTAACGCAATTATCACAGGTGATGGTGGATATTTGGACCCATATTCTGGAATGGGGTGGTAATATTAAACAATATTTACTATAGATTTTTTGCCAAAACTTGAGCATGTAGTGTATGTGTACCCACGAGGCTACAGAAATCAGAGCTGGGCAGTGCAGGTCGGAAATGTCCTGGCAATGGATAGAAGACTTTCACCATGACATAAGCAGTGTGTGTACTGGTGATTTATAGTGCAAGGAAATCGTCATCTATTACCTGTCACAAATTAAGAATTTACCACAGAGACGATGTATTGGAGCGGCTGTTGTTTGTTTGTTTCTATAAATGACATGCCTGGCGTTGTACACTCCTCCATACAAATGTTTGCGATGGCATAGAGATTATTTAGAACCAGCGGACTGAAGAGCTGCAGAAAGGACCTCTGTGGGCTCCAAGAATGGTCAAAAATGGCTGCTGAGATTCAATATCACGAGTAAAGAAGAGGATGCACCTACTGGGGAACGCCTGCTGTAGTGCAGGGGAGCATATCCTTATGTATGTGTCCCAGCAGGATGAAGAAACTGCACTAGTTGAGACATGTGTGAGAAGGACCTAGGTATATATTGTGTGTGGGGCGGCTAACTACCCATTGTGGGAAGAAGATGAAATGGGAGACCATCAAATTAATGGGTCTTATATAAGAGGTCGTTCAGATATCAGAGCGGTCACGTCCTAAGTAGCGATCTTCAGGAGTGAAGTCTTCCCCATCTGGAGTACTGTCACCCCCATCTGGTCCCAGAGATATGCTAAAGGACTGTCAGTTGGTTAGAAATGTTCAAGGAGGGCCTGGACTGGTGCCTGCATAGCCAGTACCCAAGGCTACCCTGAGATTGGGCGCCTAGACTTGCCCAAGCACATAATACCTACAGGCTAGCGGGCAGGGGGACCTAGTTGGGGTGTATAAAAAGCATCTCCAGGGGGCACTACTCCAGTTAGTGTCGCCTGCTGGAGCTGGTGGGCGCTCTCACCCCGAGGTCACAACTCAAAGATTGAAGAAGCACTTAAGTCAAGAAACCGTGAGGAGAACCCAGAAACTTTTTTAAGGTGAGGTTGTAAACTCTTAAGAACGTAATCTACCTGCCTTGCCCAGAGTGGCCCTTCAGCGGCACCCGGTGTGAGCTCTCTTTCAAAGACAAGACCTTATTAACACTGGAGGCGGGTTCAGGTACATTCAGGGCTGGTGCATACTTGTGTTGTTACTTAACAGTCGTGACAGGGCGTGACCCGATGGCGCTCGTGAAAGACGATCTTTGGTGAAGATAAATAGAAAGGAAAAGTAATAATCAAGGATATGACCCGATCGCCTGGGCAGCTAACAAGAAGCCCGATCAGTGGGCGTGGGGGATAAAAAGTAAAACAAAAACGTGGTAGACCTATACCACCACAATGGTAGACCTGCCACCACCCAGAATTTTATTAGAATATAACATATCTTAGTTAACTGTTACAATAGCTAGCGAGCTTCTAGGCACGTGAGTAAGTATTATTTTCTGGGAATCAATGTTTAGAAGGAGTAGAGAGGTGATATTTGTAAATTACTAATTCAATATTTATTAACACAGTGAGTGAATAAGATGTGACTTAAATTCACCCAGACAAAACTGGACCCTCAGGTCTTACTGTACCATTGATCACATAGATCCACAATTACTTTTTAATTCATTAAACTTCAAGTACTTATTATATCATTAAAGAACTCCAAGTACTTATTATACCATTCAACAACTATTACTCATTACTTCATTAGACAACTGTTGTATTATTTCTTTGACAAGTAAGATTTAGAAATTATCACACGCTGTCAGATAACACTGGACCAGCAGGTCTTACTTTTATAAGTAACAAACTACATCTTCAATTCTTGGTTGCAACATTTAACAGTCATTATATTATTCCACTGTTACTGCAAGTGGATAATATGACACACTTGACACTATCCCAAATCAACTTATAACATCACGTTCTATCGGCATGAACAACATGATACTTTTCCTTCAGTTCATGTACCCAACTCACATAACATATTTCCTGGTAATATCAACATTTATGTGTTCACTACTTAACCTGGGACTTCCATATTTCTGTTAGTTAATCCCTCAATCACGATACAATAATACTTAGGCCCATGTAACTGTGAGGAGTGCCCCAGGGTATATATCCCGGGTGTCTCCATAACAAATGAAGATCGCTGTTAGGGGGTCGGTTGTAGACCGACACACACCAAGGGAGCTGGCGCCTGATTTGCAGGAAACGGACTTCCCAGTTTAATCCTGTCGAATTAATGGCATCGTCCAACCCGGCTACCACCCCACGGTAGCCGATGAGTATTCAGCTCAACACACTGGCCTGGAGACGTGGAGGAGAAATCACAGAGGGAGTGAATATTTAACTTCACTAAACAAACATACGTCTGGCAAAGTTCCAGACGATATCTAAATCTCTACGTTACTCAACTTAATTGGCACAGAAGTTATGTTAAAACATGAACACTGATATTCACAAAATTAACTAAGTTAAACTGAATTAATATGGCGGCATGGAACACACGTTAACATACCTGGAGGAGAAATCACAGAGGGAGTGATTTTTCCTCGCGCGCCGGCATATATACGGGCCTGAGGGCATATCCCTACTAGAAAGACTAATTTTACTAACAATAGACCCTCTATGGTAATTTTTCTTCGTGTTCATATATAATGAAGATAATGCAGAGTATAAAATGCCATATACAATATTTATACATAATATCATCTATACAGCCGTACTATGACTGTGTGTTCATGTGTGTGTTGCCTTGTGATAGAGTGGGCCCTCGTCCAGAAAGGACACTGTACTAACCTCCAACACCGACCCAGGTGGGCTAGAGAATATAGTTTCCGACTGTACAATGCAGCTTGGTGCTAGGAAGTTGCAGCGTGGTTACAAGCATGGAGTAGAAAGAACTGGTTGGGGAGCGTGCCCAGAGGAGGTGTTGCTTGCTGGTGGCTGTAGGTAGAAGAAAGGGAAGGTCACGGCCAGGTGAGGTCTAATCCCGGGCATTAGGAACCTTGAGTATAGAGACAGGTTAAAGCATCTTAATTTGCACTCCCTTGAGAGACGTAGAGCGAGGGGCGACCTGATAGAGGTGTATAAGTGGAAGGCAGGGCTAAACAAAGGGGACATTACAAAGGTACTCAAATTATCCAACCAGGAGCGAACTCGTAACAATGGTTTTAAATTAGACAAATTTAGATTTAGGCGTGAAATAGGTAAACACTGGTTTGGAAACAGAGTAGTGGATGAATGGAACATGTTACCAAATATCATCATTAACTCGAATACGCTGAATTGCTTCAAACATAGGTTGGATGCTCATATGAGCAATAGGGGTTGGGTGTAAACGGGACTGCCCAGTATGGGCCAATGGGCCTGCTGCAGTTTCCTCCATTCTTATGTTCTTATGATCTTATATGGCGGAGGTAGGCGTGGCTTGATAGTTGACCTCCGCTATGTTAGGCGGCACTGTCATGGTCACATTGACTGCTGATCTATTTAACTAATGATTCTTATTAAACTCCACGACCGCAAAACATGAGTGAGTTGGCGACCCCAGAGAGGACGTGTTTTTCCCCATAGACGCTACACTTGTGTTCCCTCCCAGAGTCCCGCCTTTGTGAAGACAGTTATCAATGCGTTGTTTATTCCACTTTCTCCTGGGAAGCTCAATCTTGAATTAGTCTGTGTATATCAACTTAAGTAATTTGCCAGACCTTTGTCAACTGAGGGTCAGCTTTGAATGAGTAACAGTTAGTTTGTTTGTGATTATTGTCATTGCGTGAGGAGCGATCACTGGCAGCTCAGGGGTATTTATACCCGTGCATCGCCAGGGAGAGCGTCCCCTGACGTTGCTCCAATGTTTCTCCAGATCCCATTGTGATTCTTGCATCGCTCAACAACTGCCCCGGATGTAGTAGATACCCAGCAGGGACCATATATGAAACGATGGCACCGATGCGGCCTGATAAATATGCTCCACTGCCTCGTTGGGCCAGACCCCAGACTCGCCATTGTCTGGCTACTACCGACCACAACAACGGTCGTGAGCCCCAGTGTTCTACCCTGGGTTACTCCTTGGAAGTATATGTCAACAGAGAGTGTTGTAACATGTATGTTAGGGATAATTAGTTGGAAATAATTATCCCATGTTGGGTAGTGGACCCCAGGTATCTGCTGATTTAATTATTAACGAGTATGTTGAGTAAAGTAATCTACAATGCAGTGGCGGCTCGTGCATAGGGCTGCAGAGCTGCAGTCCCCCCAGACACTCACTGCCAGGCGTATGCTTCCTTTAGAGAGACAGCTGAATAATACACTACCAACAAATATATCATTTTATATGTTATTTAATTATTTTCAATACGTTGCTAAGTGAATTTTCATTAAAATCAGACCAAAATTTAAGTTACTTTCATAGTTGCTGTCAATGCTGTACGATTCATGTCTGTTATTAATTGGCGCCGCCGCCGCACCACTTCTGGAGACAATGAGCTGCACTTGAAGCAGCTCAGTCTCGTACAACGTGTTTACATTGCGTGTGGACGGTGTGGTTAAATCGTGCTTTCTTTAATTACCCTTTGACGATGGAAAATCGAGTGAAGTATTTGCAAAACATAAACTTTTCCCAGCTTAGGAAGACCTACACCAGTTTTATCCATTCAACAGAACAGTACAAGCAGGAACAAAGAATATACACGCCAGTTTAACATCAGTGTTTATCAGAAATGTGAATGGCTCTGTGGTTGTGACGAGGCAAATACTTTATTCTGCTTTCCATGCTTATTGTTTGGTGGGGACTCGGCATGGACGAAAAGTGGTGTGACTGACTTGAGGCATTTGCCACAGAAAATAGTGAAACATGAGCAGTCAGCCAAACATATGAATAACATGATTAATTTATCGTTGCTGGGTAAAGTGAACATTGCAGCTCAGATTGACACAGCATACAAGAAATAAAGGATTTTAATGAAATAGTAATAAACAATTTTGCTACATCAAAGAGCAGACGCGCGGACTTTATTTTCAAGTAATACATGGTGAATGACAGACTGTCTGCTTTAGCAGTGATATCCATTGAAAATAAAATGATAACAGAAATAAAGGATTTTAACGAAATAGTAATAAACAATTTTGCTACATCGAAGAGCAGACACGCCGACTTTATTTTCAATTAATACTGGTCCATCACCACCTCGGCCATCCCTTCTACCACCAACACTACTACCATGCCCTGGGAATTCGTGGACATCAACTACAACTCATACCTGAGGTAGGTCAAATTTGTGTATCCTACTGTTGTGTGAGGCTTGCAGTCCCTCCATTTTATTTTTCACGAGCCGCCACTGCTACAATGAGTGCCATGTACTGTGTATTGTGAGTAGGGCCATGTAACATCAGTAATGTTGTGTGCAGTAAGAGTGTAAGATCTGTGTAATTACCGTTGAGTAAAGAAATAAGAAAATAAGTAGAGAAGAAAGTACTGAGTCGGCAATAAGCCCAGGAGTTGAGCCTGGTAGTTATATGATTAATAATATATCTTTTACCCTTTGATTTCATATGAATAAATTTGTTTTTAGAGTACTTTAGGTGTATTTATTTCTTCCACAGTATTTTACCTTTATTTCCGTCCAAGTGACTTGATACCAGAATTACCATACCCATGTGCCTAAACCCTCGACCATGCTACCAAAAGAATGATCATGTTACCAAAAGAATGACCATGCTACCAAAAGAATGTCCATGCTACCAAAAGAATGTCCATGCTACCAAAAGAATAGGTGACAGAAATGAGTAAGAGAAGTAAGTAAGATGAGGGTGTAGAGGTGTGGGAAACACGCGCCCTCACAGCGCTGGTTGCCAACCTTAGACCACGAGGCGTAGGCTGAGGAATTCGAAGAGGGGGTCAGCTAGTCAGCGACAAACGGCAGTTGTAGTTGTAGGGGAGATATCCACTACAGTACGGACAATGACCTACTTGAAAAACCAGATCACACAAACGAAAAATTTGCTATATTGATCCTCTCAGTCCTAGACCTCCATAAAATATCAAGTGTGAAGGTGTGGAACAACTTAACCTCCATCCATCCGAGCAAAGACTACGCTCCCTTCCTTTAAATCATCTCTTAAGAAATATCTATTGTTTAAGTATTAATATTTCTTGTAACACCTACTATATTTACAGTACCTGCTCTTATTGTACCATCAAAACCGTTTTATCGGAAATTATCATGTAAATAGATAACAAATTACCATTGCAATAAACATAATTGCCAACTAGACATAATCCTGACAGCTCTGTCCTCTTGTTCAATCTTATACTGTACAACCCATGTTGTACTGCTCCCCCATTATACTTATGTTTTTAAATTCCACTGTAATTTATGTATACCGTATATAAATAACTAAAAAAAATAATAATAAATAAATAAAATAAATAAATATTGAAGTGATAACCGTGGTAACATTATGAGATGTTCTTATTACCACCATGCTATGTGTACTATTCCAGATGATACTAAATGTTACATAATACTTCCTTGAGATAAATGTATAGTATATATCAAGTGCCTAAAAGAGAGCTTGTAGTGGATACTCTCCCCTACAACTGCCAACTGATCACCTGCCGTTCGCTTACCAGCCAATCAGCTTACAGCCAGCAACGTTGACAGACTAGGTCTCAGGTGCGGACGGAGGAGTACTATCGCTGACCGAGTCTTGACCTTCCACTTCCCAGCCAGGATCAGAGCACCAGTCCTCTCTCGCGTACTGCAAGGTGATTGGCCCCGCACAGTTCACACCTCGTGTCTCTGATCCTGAGCAGTCGTATAAATACGCATAGGCCTGGCTCACAGGTATTACACGAAATATGATCATGAATCTACCTGAAAACATTTTAAAAACACTATTAAACATTTATAACGCATGCTTAATAACTGGTTACTTTCCAGACAAACTAAAATATGCTAAAATGATATTTATTCCTAAGGAGGGTAAGGACAATAAGGAAATATTAAACTACAGGCCAATATCTTTGTTAGAAATTACCGGGAAACTATTGGAAAAAATTTTAAATTCAAGACTTATAGCCTTTTTAACACAACATGGGAAAACTAACAACAGACAACATGGATTTATGCCCAATAGAAATACCCTAACTGCAATAGCTATAATAACGGAAATAATTGCAATAGAAAAAAACAAGGGTAACCAGATCAATATAATTTTAAGGGATGTTTCTAAGGCTTTTGATAAAGTTTGGCAGTTAGGCTTAAAATATAAAATATTAAAACTGGGACTTAACGAATACTTGCTAAGAATATTGTGTAACTATTTAGATGATAGGAGAGCACAAATTCAAATTGGAAACTTTATGGGAACTATGTTTAATCTTGAGAGTGGAGTACCTCAAGGAGGATGCCTTTCTCCAACACTATATACAATTTATACTTCAGACACACCTCAACCTACCCCATTTAGCGAATATATAATGTTTGCTGATGATATTACTCAAATAGTATCATACCCAGGAAAATCAACCCAATTTATGGCACTCTACACGGTAAGAGCGATAAAAAACATAAATGATTTTGAGAAAAAATGGAAAATCAGGACAAATAAGAACAAATTCAAGATAATACCAATAGCCAAGATTAAAACAAGTCCAGTAATAGTCGACCAGGAACTA
>NW_024722227.1:21307153-21312915 GCF_018991925.1 Homarus americanus | reverse complement strand
TTTTAGCTCATAAAAATTCATACAAATTACTCGAAACAGAATAGGATCTACACATGGAATTCTTATAATTGATGATCATTTTGAAATATGTAAAAACATCATATATTTTGCATAGACATACAAATTTTAGATAAAAATTTCTTAATCTGAAGCATGTTATCTGTGCAAAATATATGACATTTGAGGAGTTCAAAAATATTCCTGGTCTTACAAGGAATCCAGCAATGTCATCAATTATATTATCCTTAACTTTAATCTGAGTATTATTTTAATACAAAATGTTAAAATTTCTGGTTTTTTTCAATCTCTGTCACACTTTTGAAGGACGATTGGTGGGGGTGGGGGAGGTTGGGACTGGACCGCTGGTTGTAAAGAGGGGAAGGCAAGGTGGGGTAATTTGGGATTGACAGATAGTGTCCTGAAGATTATTTTTTTTAATAATCGTAGGATATTTGTTTTAGCTCATAAAAAATTCATACAAATTACCCGGTCAGGAATAGGTTCATACTGCTGGAATTCTTATAATTTGATGATCATTACATAAACATCATATATTTTTATTAGACATACAAATCTTAGATAAATTTTAATCTGAGTAGTATGTTATCTTTTAGCAAAATATATGACATTATATTCAAATATTCCCACCATGGGGCGAATCCAGCAACAATTGTATATCCTAAATTTTAGTTTGAGGTATTATTTAATAAAATTTAGTGGTTTTCTCAAAAATTTTCTGGGGAGAGGAAGAGTCGCAGGTAGTGAGAGGGGAGGAGGTTGAGTCCATTATTGAATGACATTAACTCATGACTGTATTTATTTCTTATATTAATACTGTAAAGGTACCATCATAAAATACAGATGTTATTTTACTACAACATAAAGCAGTGTGTCTTCAAAAAGTGAGTTTGGGGGAAGGTCGGCCGGTTTTGGCTGGAATTAATCCCATATACCCTGTTGTTCACTTTAATTTGGATTTCACTAACACGACCTCTGAGTTCTATTGGATCATGCTATGGGGTACAACTATATATATATATATATATATATATATATATATATATATATATATATACAGTATATATAAGGCGGCAGGCGCAGTATATGAGGCTGGTGGCTGGCTCGCCTAAGCCACTCCTAATGCTTTATCACATAATGCCAGCTCTCAGAGCTGAACTTTCACTTAACACGTGATTTTTTTCCACATATACGCTGGTGAGTGTCCTGCCTGAGACGCTATTTTAGATTTCCTGGTTCCACCCGCCACCCTGGCCTGACTGCCTGTTTTAGCTCATAAAATTATACAAATTGCTCGCCAGAATATAATTTACATTGCTATTATTTTGAATATAAACATCATATTTTGCATTAAACATACAATTTTTTAGATAAAATTTTTCAGGTAACTTATGTTATCTTTAGTGCAAAATATATGACATTTATATTCAAATATTCCTGGTCTTGCTGCTGAATCCAGCAAATGCCAATTATGGTTATCCAATTAGTTTGATAAGTATTATTTATTAAAATTCTAGTGGTTATCCCACACACTTTTTGGGACAGTTGGTGGGGTTGGGGAGAGTGAATCGACAGATCCATCTGTTACCCTCGTGAAGAATTATTTTTTTTTTTTACAATTTGAAGATATTTGTTTAGCTCATATAAATCTATACAAATTGGTTTAACACGCATATTGGTTAAATTTTATAGGATTATTTGAATATAAACATCACATATTTTGGTATTAAAATATACAATTTTTAGATAAAAAATTTTTTCTAGTAACTATTATGTTATCTTTTTTGTGCAAAATAAGCAGACATTTATATGTTCAAAAATATTCCTGGTCTTACAAGGAATCCAGTAGCAATGTCACTATATTATCCTAACTTAATTTTTATTAACTGAAGATATTTGTTTTAGCTCATAAAATTCATACAAATTACCCGGTCAGAATATAATTTACATTGCTGGAATTCTTATAATTTGGTGATCATTTTGAATATAAACATCATATATTTTGCATTAAACATACAAATTTTTAGATAAAAATTTTTCTCTAGGTAACTATGTTATCTTTTGTGCAAAATATATGACATTTATATTCAAAATATTCCTGGTCTTACAAGGAATCCAGCAATGTCAATTGTATTATCCTAACTTTAGTTTGAGGTATTATTTATTAAAATTTAGTGGTTTTCCCCCAAAAATTTCTCTGAGAGGGAAGAGCCGGCAGTGTAGTGTGAGAGTGGGAGGGAGTTGAGTCCATTATTTGAATGGACATTAACTTGGCGACTGTATTTTTCTATTTCTCTTAAGTATTAATTGTGTGCATGTACCATCATAAAATTAAGATGTTATTTTTACTACAACATAGTTATGTGCCTTCAAAAAGTGGAGTTTGGGGGTCGGGCCGGTTTCTATTGGAATTAATCCCATATGTTCTGTTGTTCACTTAACGCGGATTTCACTTAACGCGGGACCCTCTGGGTTCAATTGACCGCGTTAAGTGGGGTACAACTGTACAATGAAATACAGTACAGTAAAAGTAATGAATAATGAGGAATGGATACAGTACAGTGAAAGTAATAAATAATAAGGAATGAGCACTTACCTTTAATGTAGTCAGCTGAATGCACATGGGGCCCCCATAATTTTCTAATTATACATGGAGACTACATTAACTGGAAACGTTTCGGTATAGAAAATGCGTGTCATTTGAAAAAAAAAAATGGTCACAACTGCGGCGGTCGTAAGTCCCGCAGTCGTAAGTCGGGGTCTAGCTGTATATATATATATATATATATATATATATATATATATATATATATATATATATATATATATATATATATATATATATATATATATATATATGTGTTGTGTTGTCAGTTGTAAGAGAAACAATTGAGACCCTGCAATTGTGTGTAAATGAGGCAGAAAGTCAGATCAGCAAACTGGGACTTGGTCACAATTTTTGTGATGCCATATGGCAGCAGGGTCTACTATTAGACAATACATTATACTTCCAATATCTTTCCATGCAGTAGTACCTCCCTGTTTGTTACCTACTACCATGTGTGTGTGTTCACAAATAAATAATAATGGAAAAATCCTCTCTCACATAATTAGAAGCATGACAACAAAAGTATCGAAATGTAGAAAAAAAATGTGAGAGTCTACCCTCAAGTCAACTCCATGCTTTGTTTATAAAGTTGGGTGAGATGGGTTGCCATCCGGCAATTTTTTCCTCAACAAAAATTACTGCCTCTAGAATGAATGGCATCTGTGTGGCAGCTGGGTTGATACATAGATCAAACTTACAAAATTTCTTTTGTAGCCATCTAGCCAACCCAACATGAAGGATGTTGGTAATTGTGGTGTAATACTCTATACTTTTTCACAGTATGTATGTAGGATGGTGTGTGCATGTAAATGAGTAAAACTAAATGAAGAAAGTTACATATATATCGACCTGAAATTACGAGTTGAAAAACAACCATGACACCTCACAGCTTGGCCCAGTCGCCTGGTGGTTACAATGATGAGCTAACCTAGCTACAATGACATGATTAATCACTGTTAAGCACTATTGTATCAGTAAACACTATTAATAAAAGTAAATCAGGTGAAATATGGCAGGGAGTGAGGAGAGTTAAAACTGGAGATGACGTGCCAACTGGCAGTCACTCACCCTTACCTGTATGGGAGATGCCAGGCGTACTTATGGGAGGAAAACATATTTTGGAGTCTACTATGAAAATGGTACGGGCTCAGTGATGAACAAATTATATAAACCATTCATTTTCCTACGATAACATAATAAAAAAACATTGCATCACTACTAGAGTAAATGAATTAATATTCCCACAAACAGAAAATGACAACTGTTATAAAGAAATAGATTAACACTCACCATTCCTTGCTGGCTGTTTGTGTAGAGCCTGTTTTCTTCTCCCCTGCCACTGATGAATATCATGATGAAAATGATGATAATGATGATGAAGACAAGTGAGATACAAGTGCTCCTCCTCTGCTTCACAAGAACAGGCAGAGGAGAGTGGAGGGAGGTCAGAGCTGCGAGTGGCAGGAGGAGGGTCGTCCGGGTCGGGAGTAGGAGGAGGTGCACAAGCAGGAGGCTGAGGCTTTCTTGCAGGTGTAGGACTTGGGGAAGAACATGGAGATTGGAGGCTGGGCATCCTGGTGCTTGAGTTCCTTTCGTACAGTAGCTCCTTATAAGGAGTCAGGAGCTGCTCCATTCTTCTCTTGAAGTTGACTGAACTCTCGATAGAGGGATAGATGTTGGTAAAATAGTCCAGGGCTGCCCTACAAGACAGCAAGCCCCTATTGATGCTCGTGATAGTTCAGGTGGGCATCTCATGCACTTCACCTTCTTCCTCCTCCTCATCGCGCTGTTCCTCGACAAGCTGGGCCAGCTTTTCCTCAGTCAGCTCCTCCCCAGCATGACCCAGGAGCTCCTCTTGTGACTCTTCCTCCTGAAGGTCGTGAAACCACTCGCCTCCAACTTGACGGGTAAGCCAGATGATGTGCTGCACATCCTCATCGACTGTGGGGAAGCCAGCAAAGTCGTTAACCACCTCTGGCCACAAGACCCTCCAGCAGAAGTTAACACAGTGGGGGGTCAGGTCATCATGTCACTGCTGGATGAAGAAGATGTAGTCTGTGAAGGAGAATTTCTTCCACATTTCCCGCAGTGACTCGGCACCATCTTGTATGTCCTCGTCCAAGGCCTGCCATATCCTGCTGAAGGTATGGATCATGTACTTGGCCTTGAAGACAGCAATGCCTCCCGGGTCGAGTGGTTGGAGCAATGATGCTGAGTTCTTGTTCTTGAGTGCACTCGAACACTTGGCACGGTACAGCAGCATGGGCTTGATCATGTGCCCTGCATCGTTGCTACATAGCAGGAGAGACACATGATCTTTGGCCACCATTAAGCCCGGTGCACTCCTTTCCTCCTTGGAAATGAACATCGTGGCTGGCATCTTCCACCACAAGCCTGTTTCATCAGAATTAAAAACCTGCTTCGGCTTGTAACCTTTCTCCCGGATAATCTCGGTAAAGATCGCAGGATACTCCTAAGGTGGTACATCCACTGAGGTTGACTCACCAGTGATCCTCAAGTTGTGCACATTAGCAGCTACCCTGGCAGAAGAGGGGGCACTAAGGGCAATTATATTATGAACTTCCTTCTCTTTCTTCTTAATGTATCGGACAGTTGATTCGTTAATGCCATACTCCCGGCTACGTGCGACAAAGCTATGGCCACTCCTAAGTTTGTCCAGCAGTTGTATTTTCTCCACTTGGGTCATGACCTTCTTTTCTCTCTTCACTTGTTTGGGCGCCTTCCTGCGGCTGGATGAAGGTGGTTGAGGGAGTTTGGGAGCCATAACAAGCATGAGGACCACAGTTGTTACGAGAGGAGACTAGCACATGTGAGACATACAAATGTTTAGCCTGGACTGACACGAAGGGAGCGGGGCGCTCGTGGGCCAGCCTCCCGGGACAAGAGAGAGAGAGAGAGAGAGAGAGAGAGACACCTTGCGGGATGCCACAAAACTCGCCCGCTCCCTTTACCAGCCGCGAAAATTCCAACAACTTTAGAACTACCCTCAGAGATTCTTGGGTATATCCAGGGTGTCATCCGCGAATAATAGAGAACCTCGAACTTTGGGGGCCCCCTGTACAGTCATGTGCCGGTTAACGTCCTAGATACGTTCTTGGAAACATGACGTTAACCG
>NW_024722227.1:21288498-21307054 GCF_018991925.1 Homarus americanus | reverse complement strand
CACTAGCTCCTACCTCTCTGAGAAATGTTTGGGTGAAACCACTAGATTTTAATGTTTAGTAATAAATAATACCTCAGACTAAAGTTAGGATAATATAATTGACATTTCTGGATTCCTTGCAGGTCAGGGAATATTTTGAATGTAAACTTCATATATTTTGCACACAAGATAAAATATTTGCTTTGTGTAAACCAAATTATTACATTAGATCTAAAATTTGTATGTCTAATGCAAAATCCATGATGTTTATTTTCAAAATGATCATCATATTGTAAGAATTCCAGCAATTATATTCTGGCCGGGTAATTTGTATGAATTTTATGAGCTAAAACAAATGTCTTCAGTAAATAAAGAAATATTCTTCAAGGACACTATCTGTCAATCAAAATACCCCTCCTCCGCCCTCCCTCCCTTCCTACCCCCCACCCTCCACCTTCCCTCCCTACCAGAGAAGCAATTGGGAGGAAATAGTATATTTACATTTTTAGTAATAAATAATAACCCAGACTAAAGTTAGGATAATATAATTGACATTTCTAGATTCCTTGCAGGTCAGGGAATATTTTGAATGTAAACTTCATATATTTTGCACAAATGATAAAATATTTGCTTTGTGTAAACGAAATTATTACATTAGATCTAAAATTTGTAAGTCTAATGCAAAATCCATGATGTTTATATTCAAAATGATCATCATATTGTAAGAATTCCAGCAATGTAAATTATATTCTGGCAGGGTAATTTGTATGAATTTTATGAGCTTAATAAAAAAAAAAAAAAAAAATTATACTTCACCGCATATATGAGTAGATGCACCGCGGAAAGTGAAAGTCCGGTTCTGGCAAGGTACCACGTAAATGAGAAATCGCGGAAAGTGAAACGGTGTAAAGCAGGGTAATACTGTAATACCAGACTGTGGGAACTTTGTCGGTCACCTTCAAAGTGCCAGTGACAAGGACCACCAATGTGTTTACTTGTATCGTGGATACTGTATCGGTGACCTTTCAAGTGCCGGAGACAAGGACCCGCAGAGTTTACGACTAGACAAATATTAACATGTCTACCAGTGTCAGTGGCCCTCAAAGTGCAACCAGTTTGTGGCCACCAAGGACAAACACTTCTGTCCGTCCACAGCAACAGATATCGACAGGTGTCCACCAGTCGCGTACTCTCGACATGCCCTGTACACTCTAAAGCATGGGAACGGTTATCTTGATGGCAGTGTTATCGCACGACTAAAATCACTGAACATATTCCATGCTCGCAGCCGTAGACAAGGGCATCATAAACAAAAGCCCATCAGGACCATCACCTCCACTAGAAAACCAGAGATACCTACTCCTGACAGACCATACCAATACACTGAAGTTTCCCGAGTATGGTACGGTCTCCCTTCTGGCAATCACAGTCGAATCAGTTGCTGCCAGCGTCATTGCCATATGCGAAGTTTGGCAAATTGTTCCTGAAACGTGCCATTTTGATGATATCAACTCTTTCATTACCTTCATTCACATGGACGCTGGGGAGGGGCAGATGTGGAGGCATTATGGGTACGAGCGGTGCCATGGGCCCACCTGCGCCACACTGCTTCTATCATATACTGTGTGGCATACCATCCTCCTTGCTCACCCACCAGAGACACTCTTATCAACTACCTCATTACCACCTAAGACCACCTCAGAGTTAGGTACCCATGTGCCAAGCAAGTATTATTTGTGGAATATAATGAAATTGACACCACTGATATCCAGGAGCAACTGTCACTATCACAAGTTGTGAACTTCCCCACACACGATCAAAATACCCTTGACCTTATCTTAACTGACTTAGCAGACCAGTACCAACCACCTCAACCAATGCCTCCTATCTGGTGTAGCACACACCTATCAGTGCTCTGGTCTCCAGCTGCCACTACCAGCCAAGTGCAGAGACCCCACATCAACGCCTACAGGCCAATTACTGACTCTGCAGTGCGTCTCTTTGGGCAGTGGATAGTTCACCATCCCTGGACTGAAGTACTTAGTGTGGATGATGAGGACACCAAATGGATAAATTATACCAACACCACTACTTTTTTCCCGAGAAATCCGTCAGATTACACCCAGCTGACTTGCCCTGGATCACAATTCGGATTATAAGACTTATACAACAGAGAGACAGCTCCTTTTATCTCACTGACCACAACCGCTACAGGCCTCTTTGCAACCAAGTCATCCCCAAAATACGTGTTGCAAAGAAGTTCCACTACCCAACCAAGTTGCAACACCTGAAGCAGACCAACAACAGTGTGGTAAGCTTAAAGAACTCTGTGGACTAAACAATAAGACACACCCCCTCCCCTTTCTTAGCCATTTCACTAATGGTGACACAGCTGAGCAATCAAACAATCATTTCGCACCTATATGCCAGATGCCAGTCTCCCTGTTTACCTACCAGCCCCCTTTCCCACTGTCTTAGTAGAAGAATATGAATTAGCAAAACGTCTGGACAAATTGAAGCTAAAGAACTTAACCACCCCCATTGATTTACCGGTGAAACCAGCCCACAATCCTTAAATGAGCTACAACCCATTGCCATCACCCCAGTACCCAGCTTAATCTGTGAAAGTTTCGTGTTTGACTGGGCTTATGCTGATATTGCAGGTGCCACAGATCCTCAGCAATTTGGCAATATGAAAACTTCCTCCACCACTCACTGTCTTGTCAGCTTTCTCGACTACATACAGTATACCACCATCTGGAAAAACGTCTGTGGCTGTCGCCTTCATTGACTTCACCAGAGCATTTGACCTAATTGACCACAATTTAAAAATCAACAAAGCTATTGACCTCGGGATTCGAAGAAGTCTTTTGCCATGGCTTACAGACATCCTTAGTGATTGACACCAAGCCGTACGCTTCCGAGGGGCTGTCTCCACTTTTCAGTCACTCACCTGTGGCATTCCCCAAGGCACCAAGATGGGACCGCTCTGCTTCATTATGCTTATCAATGATGCCCTAAGAGAAACTTCTGCTCGCCGGAAATATGTCGACGACTCCACTGCTGGGATCAGTGTCAACAACTCGGCTCTCAACTACACCGCCCTCCAGGATTTATTGAAGTCTCCAAAATTGGGCCACCAACAACCACATCACCATCAACCATACCAAGACCATGGTTATGCACATCAACCTCTCCTCCAACATTGTTCCACCTCCCTCCATTACTTTGGGCCCCAATACACTCCCGGTTGTGGACACTAACTAAGCTCCTCAGCATCACTATTGAAAACAAACTAAATTGGAAAACACATGTCAGTAAAGTTGTTCAATTCTCTAGTTTTCATCTCCACCTCCTCCTTCGACTCAAGCCCCTCAGAGTTCCTGCCCCCGAGCTCCTCAGTGTTTACTCAACATTCATACTTCTCAAGCTCACCTATGCCTCCCCTGCCTGGTCTTTCTCCCTTAATGCCATACAATGTAAACATCTTAAAAAAGTACAAAAGAGGGCATGCAAGATTAGTCTCTCCCCTTCCTACTCCACATATCAAGAAGCACTCAACACACTGACCCTCTCAGCTCTCTCTGACCATCACCACGACCTCATCTGCAAATTTGGTGAGAAGTTTCTGCACCATCCTCGACACTGGCTCCAACTTCCACCCAAGATCCCTTGTTCACGAATTAATGTTTGACACCACAACCGCATCCAGCCCATATGAGCACGTACTAATCACTATAAGAACAGCCCAGTCCCAACCATTGTAAAAATTATCAACAACTTGTAATCAACCAATGTCCAGTGGTCCCTCGGTTAACGAACACAATTCGTTCCACAGAGTCGTTCGTTAACCGTATCCATTATTTCAGTGGGATATTGGGTAATTGGTTCCACCTCACAGAAAAGTACATACAAAATAAAGCCAAAAAATGCATAAAGTCAGAAACACTCCTAAAATTCCTCTAAATTGCCCTTAAATCACTATACTGTACAGCCATTCCTCTATTTACAAGGGGGTTAGGGACCCAAATCCAGGTTGTAAGTCGAATTGGTCGTAAGTCGAAAATGCGAAGATAATACATAGAAAATCTAAAATGGATGTCTCTTTTTCTTCTCAGCACCACAAAACTCTCACTTTTAAGCTTGCCAGCCATTTTAAAGGGAATTACAAAGGAAAATTTTTTCAGTACAATAACGTTGGGACTCGAAAATACATAATTTGAAAATTTTTGGGTACGACTGGACTGGGTTGGTCGTATGTCCGGGTGGTCTTAAGTCGAGGAGTAGCTGTATATATACGTACATATACACTAGAACTCTTAAATCACTACTGTAATGTGATATACAGTTGTACCCCACTTAACGCGGTCAATTGAACCCAGAGGGTCCCGCGTTAAGTGAAAACCGCGTTAAGTGAATAACAGAACATATGGGATTAATTCCAATAGAACCCAGCCCGACCCCCAAACTCCACTTTTTGACGACAAATAACTATGTTGTAGTAAAAATAACATCTTAATTTTATGATGGTACATGCACACAATTAATACTTAAGAGAAATAGAGAAATACAGTGCCAAGTTAATGTCCATTCAAATAATGGACTCAACTCCCTCCCCCTCTTCTCACACTACACTCACTGGCTCTTCCCTCTGAGAAATTTTTGGGGGAAAACCAGGTATAGTAATAAATAATTCCTCAAACTAAAGTTAGGATAATATAATTGACATTGCTGGATTCCTTGTAAGACCAGGAATATTTTGAATATAAATGTCATATATTTTGGACAAAAGATAACATAATTACCTAGAGAACAATTTTTATCTAAAAATTGTATGTTTAATGCAAAATATATGTTGTTTATATTCAAAATGATCAGCAAATTGTAAGAATTCCAGCAATGTAAATTATATTCTGGCCGGATAATTTGTATGAATTTTATGAGCTAAAACAAATATCTTCAGTTAATAAAAAAAAAAAAATATTCTTCGACACTATCTGTCAATCAAAGTACCCCACCTTGCCTTCCCCCCCTCTTCCAACCGCGTGGTCAGTCCCAACCCTCCCCCCACCCCCCACCAATCCTCCATTCAAGAGTTTTTAACATTTAGTATTAAATAATACCTCAGATTAAAGTTAGGATAATATAATTGACATTGCTGGATTCCTTGTAAGACCAGGAATATTTTGAATATAAATGTCATATATTTTGGACAAAAGATAACATAATTACCTAGAGAACAATTTTTATCTAAAAATTGTATGTTTAATGCAAAATATATGTTGTTTATATTCAAAATGATCACCAAATTATAAGAATTCCAGCAATGTAAATTATATTCTGACCGGGTAATTTGTATGAATTTTATGAGCTAAAACAAATATCTTCAGTTAATAAAAAAAAATAATTCTTCACTGGGTAACAGATGGTCGGTCGGTCGGTCCCCTCCCTCCCCCCCACCCCCCACCCCCCACCAACCGTCCCAAGGAGATGTGTGGGATAACCACTAAATTTTAATAAATAATACCTCAAACTAAAGTTAGGATAATATAATTGACATTGCTGGATTCCTTGTAAGACCAGGAATATTTTGAATATAAATGTCATATATTTTGGACAAAAGATAACATAATTACCTAGAGAACAATTTTTATCTAAAAATTGTATGTTTAATGCAAAATATATGTTGTTTATATTCAAAATGATCACCAAATTATAAGAATTCCAGCAATGTAAATTATATTCTGACCGGGTAATTTGTATGAATTTTATGAGCTAAAACAAATATCTTCAGTTAATAAAAAAAAAAATAATTCTTCACTGGGTAACAGATGGTCGGTCGGTCGGTCGGTCCCTCCCTCCCCCCCACCCCCCACCCCCCACCCCCCACCGTCCCAAGGAGATGTGTGGGATAACCACTAAATTTTAATAAATAATACCTCAAACTAAAGTTAGGATAATATAATTGACATTGCTGGATTCCTTGTAAGACCAGGAATATTTTGAATATAAATGTCATATATTTTGGACAAAAGATAACATAATTACCTAGAGAACAATTTTTATCTAAAAATTGTATGTTTAATGCAAAATATATGTTGTTTATATTCAAAATGATCACCAAATTATAAGAATTCCAGCAATGTAAATTATATTCTGGCTGGGTAATTTGTATGAATTTTATGAGCTAAAACAGGCAGTCAGGCAGGGTGGCGGGTGGGGGGTGGTGCGAATCTAAAAATAGCTCTCGAGCCGGACACTCACCGCGTATATGATGAAAAATGCCGCGTTAAGTGAAAGTTCAGCTTTGGCAAGGCACCGCGTATATGCGAAAACGCGTTAAGTGAAAGCGCGTTAAGCGGGGTAATACTGTAGGTGATTGATTTTTATATCTTGTGCAAAGACAGCAAATAATTTGAGTATAAACGTCATATATTTTGCACAAGAGATAGAAAATTTTGCTCTCTGTAATAAAATTCTTAAATTAGAACTAAAATTTGTATTTCTAATGCAAGCTATGGCATTTTTATATTCATATTAATCACTATCTTATAAAAATTCCAGCAAAGTTAATTATATTCCCCCATGTCAGTTCAGTGACATTTTATAAGAGAAAAACTTAGTCACTCATAAGGACAGATAAATAAATAAGCACTAGACCTTGGCATCAACTCTCAAACATATCACCTCACCTCCCTCCCTCCCTCCCTCCCCCATCTTCCCAGCCAGTAAACAGACCATTTCACATCCCATAATTTTAGCTGTGTTGATTTATGAGTGTTTGTTTTAACATATAATACTACAAAAAACAATGTTTTGTTTATTCTAGGAGATGGGCTGAGGTGCATCTGGGTAAACTCTCAGTCTTTTTAGTATTTTGTGTTTCTCTCAAGTACCAAACTAAATTATTCCATTGAAACAACACTTAGATTTAGTGCGAATTCAGTTTAAAGCGACCTCTCTTGGAACGTATCTCTTGTTATATTGACGTTCTACTGTTTGACCTTCTCCCCACCCAGTTATTATATATAATATTTGTCAATCAAGTGACCCATGCCCCAATTATGTAACTGAATATTTTCAGCCTTCCTTCTGTCATGCTCTTTCAATAAACCGTTAATTATTATTTATTATTATTATTACACACACATTCCAACACCATTCACACACCCCCAACAAGGGAATTAAGACAGCAAGCATGAGGAGTGAGGGTCTTATTGTATGACATCTGCATGTGTGTGACTGCATGGTAGTGAGTTAAATATCAGCTTTTGAAGAGTGCTTGGCAACACTCATTTCCACTCCATCTCTCTAATTACTCACACCTTTCTGCTTTCTCATTCCATATTTTAAAATGTTATGTCATGGAATGGTGAAGGGATGGAACTTTGCTCATTTATACATATACAGTGATATCCCCGTTAGCAAGAACAATTGATGCAGAGCACTTCCAGGGATGAGAGATTTCCGGCTAAGCAGACGACTTTCTAAAACACGGAAAAAAATTTTATTGCTGGATGTTGGGGTGTGTGTGTGGTTGTTGGAGGGTGTGGGTGTAATGTTTGGCTGAAGAGTGTGGGAGTCAACCTTTTTGTGGGGTAAGGGGGGAGGGTCGCTTGGTCACACCCCCCCCCCCTCACTCAAGCGTGGCTAATTGTGATAGGGAGATGAATTTGATACCATAATGATCCTTAATAAATTCTCTACAAAACATTTCCAATAAGATATCCTTAGACAAAACATTTCTATATGATATAGTGATGGGAATTCCATTCTCTTATAAAAAAACGTAAGAAATGTTGATACCGGAGTCAGTAAAATCAGTTCTACTTTCATTAGACACCCTTTTTTTTATCAAAATAATCCTGAATACTTTATCTTAAGTTTGGTTAAATAAATATATTTAAAAAACAAAAGCTCTATATGATACAGGTGTGAAAAGGGCTGTTACTTTTACCCTCTTCACCACTGATCAGCTCGTTAATCGCTTGGGCGATTGGTCACATCTCTGTTACACACTTCACTCAACTGACTGTAATACATAACTAATCATGTCTAACACTTGTGATGAAGGTTGGGTGGGAGATTATTGGGTCACGTTACTAACCTGACCTGTCACCCAGTGTTGGGTGGGGGATTAGTTGGTCTTATGACCTTAATATGTCTTGAATGACATTATTTTTTTACCTATGAGGTATATACATAGTCCTGTACAGTATTGTATATGAAGGGTACATGTATTAATAAGCACAGATTATTACAGTAACATATCTGTACTAATTAATGAAAAACAAATAAATATTATTGTACTGTACGTATCATGAATGAGTCGGTACTTTATACAAACAGTGAGGGGGAGGGGGGGGTGGAGCAGTCACGTTTACGGATAGATTAACACAAATAAAAGGCCACTGACATGACTTACGAGAATATAACTTGTACAATATTGTTGAAATTCTTGTAAGATAGCGATTAATTTGAGTATAAACATCACTTACTTTGCACCACACACACACTACTACTTTTATATATATATATATATATATATATATATATATATATATATATATATATATATATATATATATATATATATATATATATATATATATATATATATATATATACAGACAGACCCCGACTTACGACTGCTACGACTTACGACCGTCGGGACTTACGACCGCCGCAGATTTTTTATTAAAAAAAATAAAAAATAAAAAAAATAAAATTTTTTATCTATGTCGGACTTACGACCTGGATTTGGGTCCCTAACCCCGTCGTAAGTCGGGGTCTATCTGTATATATAATAAAGGCCTCCACTCTCCCCTAATAGCCATACCTTCACCACCATTTTATTACCTTAAAATTAGATATCCTAATACATAAGTAGCTATCCTTTCTGTATTGAGTTAGTTGAGCCGCAGATCTATGTGGCATTCAGTGACTGTTGCCTCATAGTCAATATCTGCAACTGTTGTTGGCTTTGGGGCCGATGCTCTCATTCCCCTGAGGCAGAGCAAAGCCGACCTAATGAGAGAGAAGGACAGTCAACATCTCATCCAGGCTGTAACATAACTTCTGGGCTGCTGCTTCTGTTCGGATAGCACCTCCGCGAGTCTGGCGTAGAAGCATTTTGCACTTGGTCCCATCCCACCAGAGGTTGTGAACACAAGAGGAGTGAAGCTGCCTTGATCAACGTTCTGAATTCTCTCCCTGTTTGCCCTTATCTTGTCATTCTCGTTCCTCCTGTGTGCAGCATCGAGAGCTAAGTTGCGGTGACATGCGGCCATGGGATAAAAATCCTGATGTCGAAGAAGGCTCGTTGTCCCCGCGTCCAGAATTCTCGAGCACTGACGTCAACACGGTCTTCGTTGGATGTCTTTGAAGTCCTATGTTGAAAATTCCCACCGTCCCATGGATAGGAGGGTCGATTCTACCCTGACATCACGGCAGATTTCCTTCAACATACTTGCTGCGAGATCCCTTACTTCGTCATGCCTCATGCATATGAAGCCCCCTTTCTTGCACACCACGGTGTGATCGACGTCATAGGAAGAGCCACACGCGCATTGGGAGGGCAAACCTTTTACTGGCTTACCATTGGCATCTGTAAATTCTTGTTTTTTGAGACTGAAACCATTTGCCCTTATCGGTAACGTAGTTAACCAGTTCGAGGCTCCCACCTCCTGCGCTATAGCTACTTTTTTTTTCAAATTCTCTGGTACAGTACTCCCTCTTTATCGACGGGGGTTACGTTCTGTAAACGGCCGTCGATAAAGAAACCGTCGATACCGTGATGGTTACGTAATTTTTCTAACTATTATTAGCATATGTTGAATAAATGTACCTTTAAGCATTAATGCGTTTCCTTTACACATAACCTTAAATAATAGTGTATAAATAATAATATAATAAGTGGACAAAAATACTAGCAAACTTACGATTTCATTTATTGAAGTGAACATCGGTCCTTACAGTAAACAAAACAGTGTACAGTAGGCTACAGTAAAAGTCCAAAAATCCGGATGCCCAAGGCAAATTGTTTACCATTTATTATTACAACACTTTACACTGAAACGCGGGTAGTTTCAACAAAAATATTGTATATTTCCATTCAAGTATTTATTCAAGTCAATTAGGAGGGAATATTATTGTAATACAACAGTTTTTTAACTAAACCATTCGAAAAGTGATTACGGTAACATCTTTTGAACGAAAGAAAGCGCAAGTCATTGTTTTCGTCACGATTTGATCCCACTTTCCACTGTAATACGTACGTCATTTCAACAAAAATATTACATTTCCGTGAATGTATTATATCAAGCACAGTATGAATAGAATATCATTGTAATATAACAGAATTTTAACCGAAAACTATTAAAAAAACGAGTAACATCTCAAGAACATCGGAAGCTTAGGTAAAGTCTTTTGTTTTCGTCATGTATTTTATCCTATTTTACATTGAAATACATCACGTTTCAGCAAAACTACTATTTATTTCCGAGAATATATTCATTCAGGCGCAGTTTAGGTAAAATATACGTGTGATGTAATAATTTTTTAACTGAAAACGATTCGAAAAACACGTAGCCTCTAGCCCTGTTCAAGGAGAGGACTGGGAGAAGCTGTTTGGTGCTGCAGACGATGACAAGGAAAATGATTTTGATGGATTTTAATGAAAATATTCAGAAATATGGTATCGTAATATTTATTCAAGTCAATTAGGATATTATTGTAATACAATACAACAGTTTTTTAACTAAACCATTCGAAAAGTGATTACGGTAACATCTTTTGAACGAAAGAAAGCGCAAGTCATTGTTTTCGCCACGATTTGATCCCACTTTCCACTGTAATACATACGTCATTTTAGCAAAAATATTACATTTCCGTGAATGTATTATATCAAGCACAGTTCAAAATAAAAATCCGGCTAAATAATCCGTCGATAATCGAAACCGTCGATAAAAAATCCGTCGATAAAGAGGGAGTACTGTACTTGCAGCAACAGTTGCTGCAACTTATCACTTTGGCCGTGCTGTCGTTCTGTTGTAGTGGACCTTCGAATCTTGTTTATTTCACTGGTATCCACCTGCCCTGTTGCATTCTGAGCTATTATGTGATCTGTGAGGGCTGCCGTGAGCTTAACTGAGTTTTGATGTTCGGTTGGCAGCAATCTCCTCTGGATTGGTCAATCCCATTCTTCCCAGTCTCGGTGGTAGTGCAAGGAGTGATCTTCCTGTTGAGGTTAAGTGAGGATGTTTCACTAATTTGGGAATGAAATTGACACTCATAGCTTCTTCCAGAGGGCGGAGGAGGGGTCCGATATCAGGGATAGTGCACATCAGTTAGTTCCAGCGATGCTCGACTCCATGGGTGAATGCTGCAAAAGCCGCATGTGCCTCTGTGTTAGCAATCTCAGACAGAGCTTGGATTTCCCTAACCCACTCATTCACCTTTCCCGTTACGTACTCGGTCTTGAAGTCCGTCGTGCCGATTATTGCGCCTAGGTGTCTTTGGCCATCCTTTGTTATTTTGACCTCACTTCCACCGAACACCTCCATTGCCCGTTCATAATGTTCTGGCTTCACAATGAGAAAGGACTTGCTGGCATTTGGGTGGTACCCTATTTGTGGACCTCGTGATGTTACCAGGTCCCACCACTTTTTGATGTCCTCCACTTTTCCTGCTCCTGTAAGGTCGTCAGCGTATGCCACTTGCTTGACCTCAGTTGTTTCAAATTTTATAGTGTGTTGGAGCATGGATAGGCTTATTGCGTACTTTACCATTGCAACAGTGTCCCTCTGCGTTGTTCCTTCGGTTGACTGTATGATGGTATCACCTATTAGAGCCTTGTTGCTTACTATACAGTGGTCCCTCGGTTAATGAACACAATTCGTTCCAGAAGGTCATTCATTAACCGAAACCATTGTTTCAATGGGATTTTGGGTAATTGGATCCAGCTCACCGAAAATTACATACAAACTAAAAATAAATGCAGTAAAGTACACTTACTTTCAGGTGTGCATGTAGAAGGCTCCTGGTTGATGATGATGGGAATTAGAAGTGGGGGTGGAGGAGAAGGGAGAAGAGAAGGCAGTGGGGTGGAAGAGAAATCACCCCATGCTTCATGCCGCCATTTCACTTATAAAATTTTAAGTTCACTTGGTGTAATTCAAGATTATTTTCTTTAAATCAACACTGCACTGCACTATATATGTAAAATAAATTTCAGAATGACCAATAATTGTACTGTAAAAATGTAAAAATAGTTTATGTTCAAGAGAGTCTCAAGCAAGATGCTTCCTCCACTGAGCAGAGACACAAACTGACGCCATTCTGGGTGAGTCAAGTGGCTGTTTGGCGCACTAAAAACTAGTTCCCTGTACTTCAATTATGTAAAATAATTGTTAAAATAACTAAAAAAAATTAATATAAGACTTGGAAAATTATTGAATAGTACAACCCTCTTGATATTTACTCAAATGGTTACGAATTTAGGCCCTAAAACCGATTACTGTATTGGCGGACTAGTACTCCAACTGGTGAGCAGGCGAAAGCAGGCGAAAACATGTTGACACGATTTCGTAAGGATTTCGTTAACCGAATTTTTGTTCGTTAATCGAGTTGAAGATTCTTATGGAAGGTAATTTGTTAACCGAAATTTCATTAACCGAGGAATCACTGTATAAAAGTCTGATGGATTCCTATAGGAGTTTTCAACATACATTGCAAAGCTTGGACACTTGATCTTGATGTTGTGCAGAGCTGTCCTTGCGGTTGAGTATGTTGAATGCATTTGAAGCGTCCACCAGGAAAACGACTTCACAATCACGCTGCTCAAATATCATTCTCATGGCGTGAATGGCAGCTTCCCCTCCAGTGTGGTGGCCAGCACAAACTTGCAGGTTCCCTGCTGCTGCCTTGACATCATCCTTTACCACCTCCATTATGCATTTTCCGGTGATCCGCCTCAGCACTTCCCCCACCCCTCGAGTCCTACATCCTGGATTCTTATCCAAGGGAATGAGGCGGCAGGCCGTCAGAGCATGGAGGTGTTGGCAGCACGAGGATGCCAACTTTCTTGCAAGGACGGCATTGGCTGTGCATAGATCACTTTCTATGGGGACAAACTTGTTAGTGCTGAGGATGACTCTCCATCCGTTTGCATCCAGACCTGAAGGGCCGGCACCTCCCTGAGTCTTCAGTGCCCTTTTCCACACCATCCCCCCTGTTATTTTTTCGAACAGGACAGCATTTAGTGGGATATAGTCACCCTGGAACCTGATGCCTTCCTCTTCACTTGCAGGGGGATTTTTTCTTTCAGTTGCTTTAATGTGTCTGTTTATTGGCAGAACCCCACCGGAGGATTCCTCTGTGAGAGATCTTACCGCCAAAGACACTTTTCCCACTCGCATTTTGTTTCCAAACTTTCTTGCAACATCATCGGTGTTTTGCTTTCCGTCTCCTATAAATTTTAGTCTCTCCTGCGGTGTTCTTGCTTCACGTAGGAGATCATCAAGGGCCCCATTCTGCCATTGTCAATCTTCTCTTCAATGCTGCCGCATTTTCTTTGTGCTCAGTCTTTGTGTGTATCCTTTGACAGAATAAATGTGGTATTATTGCCAGTATTTGAATAGCTAAAGGGGCAAGAAAGCAGTACTGAGTGTACTCAGTTATGAGGCGAATCATCTCCCGAATCATTTCTTTGGTGGCCGCACACTTGGGTGGTTCAAACAGGTTAGCTGGCGACCACCTGACAAATTCTGAGTAAGTTTCTTTAACCCATATGTCCGCATTTTCTGTCGACATGCCATTCCACTGTGGTGGCTGTCTCTCATTCACCTTGTGGACATCTGCTACTTTTGGAGCAGCGTTTATTAGTAGTACAGTTGTACCCCACTTAACGCGGTCAATAGAACCCAGAGGGTCCCGTGTTAAGTGAAATCCGCGTTAAGTGAACAACAGAACATATGGGATTAATTCCAATAGAAACCGGCCCGACCCCCAAACTCCACTTTTTGAAGACACATAACTATGTTGTAGTAAAAATAATATCTTAATTTTATGATGGTACATGCACACAATTAATACTTAAGACAAATAGAGAAATACAGTCGCCAAGTTAATGTCCATTCAAATAATGGACTCAACTCCCTCCCCCTCTCACACTACACTGCCGGCTCTTCCCTCTCTGAGAAATTTTTGGGGGAAAACCACTAAATTTTAATAAATAATACCTCAAACTAAAGTTAGGATAATACAATTGACATTGCTGGATTCCTTGTAAGACCAGGAATATTTTGAATATAAATGTCATATATTTTGCACAAAAGATAACATAGTTACTCAGAAAAAATTTTTATCTAAAATTTGTATGTCTAATGCAAAATATATGATGTTTATATTCAAAATGATCACCAAATTATAAGAATTCCAGCAATGTAAATTATATTCTGGCCGGGTAATTTGTATGAATTTTATGAGCTAAAACAAATATCTTCAGTTAATAAAAAAAAAAATAATCTTCAGGACACTATCTGTCAATCAAAGTACCCCACCTTGCCTCCCCCCCTCTTCCAACCGCGCGGTCAGTCCCAACCCTCCCCCCCACCCCCCACCAATCATCCCTTCAAGAGAAGAGTGGGTGAAAAATTTAGATTTTAACATTTTGTATTAAATAATACCTCAGATTAAAGTTAGGATAATATAATTGACATTGCTGGATTCCTTGTAAGACCAGGAATATTTTGAATATAAACGTCATATATTTTGCACAAAAGATAACATACTTACTCAGATTAAACATTTTATCTAAAAATTTTATGTCTAATGCAAAATATATGATGTTTATATTCAAAATGATCATCAAATTATAAGAATTCCAGCAATGTAAATTATATTCTGACCGGGTAATTTGTATGAATTTTATGAGCTAAAACAAATATCTTCAGTTAATAAAAAAAAAAAAAATATTCTTCACGGGTAACAGATGGTCGGTCGGTCCCTCCCTCCCCCCCACCCCCCACCAACCGTCCCAAGGAGATGTGTGGGAAAACCAGAATACTTAACTTTTTTGTAATAAATAATACCTCAAACTAAAGTTAGGATAATATAATTGACATTGCTGGATTCCTTGTAAGACCAGGAATATTTTGAATATAAATGTCATATATTTTGCACAAAAGATAACATAGTTACCCAGAGAAAAAATGTTATCTAAAATTTGTATGTCTAATGCAAAATATATGATGTTTATATTCAAAATGATCACCAAATTATAAGAATTCCAGCAATGTAAATTATATTCTGGCCGGGTAATTTGTATGAATTTTATGAGCTAAAACAGGCAGTCAGGCAGGGTGGCGGGTGGCGCAAATCTAAAAATAGCGTCTCCAGCCGAGCCGGACACTCACCGCGTATATGTGGAAAAAATCCGTGTTAAGTGAAAGTTCAGCTCTGGCGAGGCACCGCGTATATGATAAAACGCGTTAAGTGAAACCGCGTTAGGCGGGGTAATACTGTACTACATTTTCAGGTTGAGTAGACTCACTGCTATCATTTTGGATATCATCGGGCGGTTGGGTCCCGGCGATATCCACTGTGGCCTCCTGTGTCGCCTCCCTGCTATGTGGGTTCCGACAATTGTTTCCCTTTCTGCAAACCACACATGGACGATTGTTTCTTGCAGCTAGTGCAATTTTGGTACTGGCTTGCACAAACGCAACAATGTCTGTTACCCGGCATAGTGTTCCGCACCTTCGGCGACAGTTACGTCCGCCTCCGACATCTGCTGTGGTCCCATACAGAAGAAGAAATTTGTTCTTATGAGTATAGGGCGGAGTGGTGACAGGCTGGACTGCTGTGTCTGGGTAGTAGGGGCATATGTGCGCACGTGGGTGTGTAGGCCACCCCCATGTGGGAGACATCCACACATCAGAGTGATACACTGGGAGCAAGAATTGTCAAACCTAACACTTGATTATATATCCTTGGCAGAAATAACCACTATTTCTATGGTCGCACTGATGTAATATTAGTTATATATACTCATTTGGTCGGCCGTCACTACATGAAGTGACCGTTACTTGGGGATGCGACCACAATCGTAGAATATTTGGCCCCATAGGGGCGAGAGTCTCGATGCCACCCCTGCCAAAGTAGGCCTATCGATACTGGCACTGGCACCTGCTAGCCGTCCCACCAAACACTCACAACTCGCTTGGTGATCGCCGGTGAACACACAGAATATTTGCGATTAATGAAGCAAGGGACTAGAAGAACCTTCAGTGACAATGCTTAGGGTGACATCCGATATTCACCGACACACAGTGAAATTCCCGCTTCCACACTCCGAATATGTCCCCTTCAATAACACTTTAGATCAGGGAGGACACTCCACCACACCCACGCTGCGGTGGCCTAATAGTACTACCACCACTACCACCACTACCACCACTACTACTACTACTACTACTACTACTACTACTACTACTTCTTTGCTGTCACTCAGAATCGAGTATGACGATCATCCAGCTATGATACAATGATATGAATTATAAAGGCTATCACCTTCGTTGCACATGTGGAGGGCTGCATCTAGAGCGGGAGGGGCGGTGGCAGCGTCTTTCAAGCCTTGGCGCTTGTCTGCCTCGGTTTGCAATCGGGCTTACTCAAAAGTATTGATACCTTCTCGTGTGGTGCTCCTCCAAGCGTTACAATGTTGAGTAATCAACTCCCAGGTGAGGGGGTTGATTTGGCACTTATTCAGATTTGTCTTAAGACTATCTTTATACCTTTTCAATTGCCCGCCAGCGTTATGTTTACTATTCGTTCGGTGACTGTAAAGTAACTTTTTTGGCAATCTACTGTTGTCCATGCGGGTAACATGGCCAGTCCAATGTAGTTGTTCATGGATAATGGTAGCCTCAATGCTCCTACAGTTGGTGTCAGCAAGAATACTGGCATTTTATCTCTTGTCTTGCCAGCAAACTCTGAGGATGGAATGTAGACTACGTTGGTGAAAGTTATCAAGTGCCTTGAGGTGCCTCTTGTATGTGACCCTTGTCTCACTGACATATAGCACAGTAGGGAGGACCGCTACTCAATATACATGCAGCTTTGTAGAAAATTTCAGCTCCCTACAGCTGAAGAGACAGTTTCGGAGTCTGCCAAAGGTTTGAGATGCTTATCTGATGCGATGCTGAATCTCTTCATCGATGTCTGCGGTTTTGGACTGGTAGGAGCCGAGATACCAAAAGTGGGTAACATTAGAGAGTGTAGTACCGTTAAACTGGATGGATGGTGGAGGTGTGGCTGAACCAAGGACAGGTGAAAGAGAATCCAAGTCTTATTTACATTCACCTCTAGACCGAAATGTGCATAAGCATCTGCGTATGTGTTCATGATCTCCTGTAGGTTGTGTTCAGTGTGAGCAAGAATGGTGAGGTCGTCTGCATACTGAAGTTCCGTAATGGAAGCTGCCGACACCTTAGTTCTTGCCTGGAGTCGTCTTATGTTGAAAAGTCCCTTCATCTGGTACTCGATGTCCGTCCCTCCGGCCAAATTGGCACTGGCACGAGTGAGGAAGGCAGCCAAGAAAATGGAAAAGAGAGTTGGTGTCAGTACACACCCTTGTTCAACCCATGTTTGGTTGGGGAAAAACTCAGACTGGGTGCTGTTGTGCAGGACGCTGCCCTTCATACCATCGTGGAGTTGCCTCACAATGGCGATGAATTTTGGTGGGCAGCCAAAATGGCTGAGAGTCTACCAGAGAACTTCCCTGTTGACCGAGTCAAAAGTCTTGGTTAGGTCGATGAAAGCCATGGACAGGTCACGACGCTGTTCTCTGCACTTTTCCTGTATTTGGCAGGCTGCAAAGATCATGTCACTGGTGCCATGTGATGGTCTAAAGCCACATTGAGACTCTGGGAGAAGTTTTCCGCCTCAGGAAGAAGTCCGTTTAGGAGGGCTCAGGCGATAATCTTGCCAGCTACAGACAGCAGCGAGATCCCGCGGTAGTTGCCACAGTCTGACCGGTCTCCCTTGTTCTTATAAATATTGACAATGGAGGCATCTTTAATAGCTTGGGGGATTTCCTCCTTTTCCCATATATTCTCCAGGAGAGAGTGGAGACGGCTGGTAAGCAGAGATCCTTCTGCTTTATACACCTCGGCTGGGATTCCATCAGGCCCTGAGGCTTTGTTATTTTTCATCTGTTTGCTGGCAGTAGCTACCTCATCCAGGGATGGAGGATAGCTGAGGTGGAGCAGCTGTGGATGCTGAGGGATCTGCTGGGCAGTCAGGACATCCACATCGGTGTTTCGGTTGAGCAATGAATGGTAGTGCTCTTTCCAGCGCTGAAGGAGGCCTTCTTCGTCTTTAATTATGAAGTTACCGTCAGATGAGCGGAGGGGGGCTGTGCCACACGGGCTTCGTTAGATGTGTTTGAAGTCCTGTGTTGGAAGATCTCGCCATCCAGTGGAAGGAGGGTCGGTTCTACCATGACGTCCCGACAGATTTCCTTCAACATATTTGCTGTGAGATCCCTTACCTCGTCATGCCTCATGCATATGAA
>NW_024722227.1:21269905-21285898 GCF_018991925.1 Homarus americanus | reverse complement strand
AATGAGAAAGCAGAAAGGTGTGAGTAATTAGAGAGATGGAGTGGAAATGAGTGTTGCCAAGCACTCTTCAAAAGCTGATATTTAACTCACTACCATGCAGTCACACACATGCAGATGTCATACAATAAGACCCTCACTCCTCATGCTTGCTGTCTTAATTCCCTTGTTGGGGGTGTGTGAATGGTGTTGGAATGTGTGTGTAATAATAATAATAAATAATAATTAACGGTTTATTGAAAGAGCATGACAGAAGGAAGGCTGAAAATATTCAGTTACATAATTGGGGCATGGGTCACTTGATTGACAAATATTATATATAATAACTGGGTGGGGAGAAGGTCAAACAGTAGAACGTCAATATAACAAGAGATACGTTCCAAGAGAGGTCGCTTTAAACTGAATTCGCACTAAATCTAAGTGTTGTTTCAATGGAATAATTTAGTTTGGTACTTGAGAGAAACACAAAATACTAAAAAGACTGAGAGTTTACCCAGATGCACCTCAGCCCATCTCCTAGAATAAACAAAACATTGTTTTTTGTAGTATTATATGTTAAAACAAACACTCATAAATCAACACAGCTAAAATTATGGGATGTGAAATGGTCTGTTTACTGGCTGGGAAGATGGGGGGGGAGGGAGGGAGGGAGGTGAGGTGATATGTTTGAGAGTTGATGCCAAGGTCTAGTGCTTATTTATTTATCTGTCCTTATGAGTGACTAAGTTTTTCTCTTATAAAATGTCACTGAACTGACATGGGGGAATATAATTAACTTTGCTGGAATTTTTATAAGATAGTGATTAATATGAATATAAAAATGCCATAGCTTGCATTAGAAATACAAATTTTAGTTCTAATTTAAGAATTTTATTACAGAGAGCAAAATTTTCTATCTCTTGTGCAAAATATATGACGTTTATACTCAAATTATTTGCTGTCTTTGCACAAGATATAAAAATCAATCACCTACAGTATTACCCCGCTTAACGCGCTTTCACTTAACGCGTTTTCGCATATACGCGGTGCCTTGCCAAAGCTGAACTTTCACTTAACGCGGCATTTTTCATCATATACGCGGTGAGTGTCCGGCTCGAGAGCTATTTTTAGATTCGCACCACCCCCCACCCGCCACCCTGCCTGACTGCCTGTTTTAGCTCATAAAATTCATACAAATTACCCAGCCAGAATATAATTTACATTGCTGGAATTCTTATAATTTGGTGATCATTTTGAATATAAACAACATATATTTTGCATTAAACATACAATTTTTAGATAAAAATTGTTCTCTAGGTAATTATGTTATCTTTTGTCCAAAATATATGACATTTATATTCAAAATATTCCTGGTCTTACAAGGAATCCAGCAATGTCAATTATATTATCCTAACTTTAGTTTGAGGTATTATTTATTAAAATTTAGTGGTTATCCCACACATCTCCTTGGGACGGTTGGTGGGGGGTGGGGGGTGGGGGGGAGGGAGGGACCGACCGACCGACCGACCATCTGTTACCCAGTGAAGAATTATTTTTTTTTTTATTAACTGAAGATATTTGTTTTAGCTCATAAAATTCATACAAATTACCCGGTCAGAATATAATTTACATTGCTGGAATTCTTATAATTTGGTGATCATTTTGAATATAAACAACATATATTTTGCATTAAACATACAATTTTTAGATAAAAATTGTTCTCTAGGTAATTATGTTATCTTTTGTCCAAAATATATGACATTTATATTCAAAATATTCCTGGTCTTACAAGGAATCCAGCAATGTCAATTATATTATCCTAACTTTAGTTTGAGGTATTATTTATTAAAATTTAGTGGTTATCCCACACATCTCCTTGGGACGGTTGGTGGGGGGTGGGGGGGAGGGAGGGACCGACCGACCGACCATCTGTTACCCAGTGAAGAATTATTTTTTTTTTTAACTGAAGATATTTGTTTTAGCTCATAAAATTCATACAAATTACCCGGTCAGAATATAATTTACATTGCTGGAATTCTTATAATTTGGTGATCATTTTGAATATAAACAACATATATTTTGCATTAAACATACAATTTTTAGATAAAAATTGTTCTCTAGGTAATTATGTTATCTTTTGTCCAAAATATATGACATTTATATTCAAAATATTCCTGGTCTTACAAGGAATCCAGCAATGTCAATTATATTATCCTAACTTTAATCTGAGGTATTATTTAATACTAAATGTTAAAAACTCTTGAATGGAGGATTGGTGGGGGGTGGGGGGAGGGTTGGGACTGACCACGCGGTTGGAAGAGGGGGGGAAGGCAAGGTGGGGTACTTTGATTGACAGATAGTGTCGAAGAATATTTTTTTTTTTTTATTAACTGAAGATATTTGTTTTAGCTCATAAAATTCATACAAATTATCCGGCCAGAATATAATTTACATAGCTGGAATCCTTACAATTTGCTGATCATTTTGAATATAAACAACATATATTTTGCATTAAACATACAATTTTTAGATAAAAATTGTTCTCTAGGTAATTATGTTATCTTTTGTCCAAAATATATGACATTTATATTCAAAATATTCCTGGTCTTACAAGGAATCCAGCAATGTCAATTATATTATCCTAACTTTAGTTTGAGGAATTATTTATTACTATACCTGGTTTTCCCCCAAAAATTTCTCAGAGGGAAGAGCCAGTGAGTGTAGTGTGAGAAGAGGGGGAGGGAGTTGAGTCCATTATTTGAATGGACATTAACTTGGCACTGTATTTCTCTATTTCTCTTAAGTATTAATTGTGTGCATGTACCATCATAAAATTAAGATGTTATTTTTACTACAACATAGTTATTTGTCGTCAAAAAGTGGAGTTTGGGGGTCGGGCTGGGTTCTATTGGAATTAATCCCATATGTTCTGTTATTCACTTAACGCGGTTTTCACTTAACGCGGGACCCTCTGGGTTCAATTGACCGCGTTAAGTGGGGTACAACTGTATATCACATTACAGTAGTGATTTAAGAGTTCTAGTGTATATGTACGTATATATACAGCTACTCCTCGACTTAAGACCACCCGGACATACGACCAACCCAGTCCAGTCGTACCCAAAAATTTTCAAATTATGTATTTTCGAGTCCCAACGTTATTGTACTGAAAAAATTTTCCTTTGTAATTCCCTTTAAAATGGCTGGCAAGCTTAAAAGTGAGAGTTTTGTGGTGCTGAGAAGAAAAAGAGACATCCATTTTAGATTTTCTATGTATTATCTTCGCATTTTCGACTTACGACCAATTCGACTTACAACCTGGATTTGGGTCCCTAACCCCCTTGTAAATAGAGGAATGGCTGTACAGTATAGTGATTTAAGGGCAATTTAGAGGAATTTTAGGAGTGTTTCTGACTTTATGCATTTTTTGGCTTTATTTTGTATGTACTTTTCTGTGAGGTGGAACCAATTACCCAATATCCCACTGAAATAATGGATACGGTTAACGAACGACTCTGTGGAACGAATTGTGTTCGTTAACCGAGGGACCACTGGACATTGGTTGATTACAAGTTGTTGATAATTTTTACAATGGTTGGGACTGGGCTGTTCTTATAGTGATTAGTACGTGCTCATATGGGCTGGATGCGGTTGTGGTGTCAAACATTAATTCGTGAACAAGGGATCTTGGGTGGAAGTTGGAGCCAGTGTCGAGGATGGTGCAGAAACTTCTCACCAAATTTGCAGATGAGGTCGTGGTGATGGTCAGAGAGAGCTGAGAGGGTCAGTGTGTTGAGTGCTTCTTGATATGTGGAGTAGGAAGGGGAGAGACTAATCTTGCATGCCCTCTTTTGTACTTTTTTAAGATGTTTACATTGTATGGCATTAAGGGAGAAAGACCAGGCAGGGGAGGCATAGGTGAGCTTGAGAAGTATGAATGTTGAGTAAACACTGAGGAGCTCGGGGGCAGGAACTCTGAGGGGCTTGAGTCGAAGGAGGAGGTGGAGATGAAAACTAGAGAATTGAACAACTTTACTGACATGTGTTTTCCAATTTAGTTTGTTTTCAATAGTGATGCTGAGGAGCTTAGTTAGTGTCCACAACCGGGAGTGTATTGGGGCCCAAAGTAATGGAGGGAGGTGGAACAATGTTGGAGGAGAGGTTGATGTGCATAACCATGGTCTTGGTATGGTTGATGGTGATGTGGTTGTTGGTGGCCCAATTTTGGAGACTTCAATAAATCCTGGAGGGCGGTGTAGTTGAGAGCCGAGTTGTTGACACTGATCCCAGCAGTGGAGTCGTCGACATATTTCCGGCGAGCAGAAGTTTCTCTTAGGGCATCATTGATAAGCATAATGAAGCAGAGCGGTCCCATCTTGGTGCCTTGGGGAATGCCACAGGTGAGTGACTGAAAAGTGGAGACAGCCCCTCGGAAGCGTACGGCTTGGTGTCAATCACTAAGGATGTCTGTAAGCCATGGCAAAAGACTTCTTCGAATCCCGAGGTCAATAGCTTTGTTGATTTTTAAATTGTGGTCAATTAGGTCAAATGCTCTGGTGAAGTCAATGAAGGCGACAGCCACAGACGTTTTTCCAGATGGTGGTATACTGTATGTAGTCGAGAAAGCTGACAAGACAGTGAGTGGTGGAGGAAGTTTTCATATTGCCAAATTGCTGAGGATCTGTGGCACCTGCAATATCAGCATAAGCCCAGTCAAACACGAAACTTTCACAGATTAAGCTGGGTACTGGGGTGATGGCAATGGGTTGTAGCTCATTTAAGGATTGTGGGCTGGTTTCACCGGTAAATCAATGGGGGTGGTTAAGTTCTTTAGCTTCAATTTGTCCAGACGTTTTGCTAATTCATATTCTTCTACTAAGACAGTGGGAAAGGGGGCTGGTAGGTAAACAGGGAGACTGGCATCTGGCATATAGGTGCGAAATGATTGTTTGATTGCTCAGCTGTGTCACCATTAGTGAAATGGCTAAGAAAGGGGAGGGGGTGTGTCTTATTGTTTAGTCCACAGAGTTCTTTAAGCTTACCACACTGTTGTTGGTCTGCTTCAGGTGTTGCAACTTGGTTGGGTAGTGGAACTTCTTTGCAACACGTATTTTGGGGATGACTTGGTTGCAAAGAGGCCTGTAGCGGTTGTGGTCAGTGAGATAAAAGGAGCTGTCTCTCTGTTGTATAAGTCTTATAATCCGAATTGTGATCCAGGGCAAGTCAGCTGGGTGTAATCTGACGGATTTCTCGGGAAAAAAGTAGTGGTGTTGGTATAATTTATCCATTTGGTGTCCTCATCATCCACACTAAGTACTTCAGTCCAGGGATGGTGAACTATCCACTGCCCAAAGAGACGCACTGCAGAGTCAGTAATTGGCCTGTAGGCGTTGATGTGGGGTCTCTGCACTTGGCTGGTAGTGGCAGCTGGAGACCAGAGCACTGATAGGTGTGTGCTACACCAGATAGGAGGCATTGGTTGAGGTGGTTGGTACTGGTCTGCTAAGTCAGTTAAGATAAGGTCAAGGGTATTTTGATCGTGTGTGGGGAAGTTCACAACTTGTGATAGTGACAGTTGCTCCTGGATATCAGTGGTGTCAATTTCATTATATTCCACAAATAATACTTGCTTGGCACATGGGTACCTAACTCTGAGGTGGTCTTAGGTGGTAATGAGGTAGTTGATAAGAGTGTCTCTGGTGGGTGAGCAAGGAGGATGGTATGCCACACAGTATATGATAGAAGCAGTGTGGCGCAGGTGGGCCCATGGCACCGCTCGTACCCATAATGCCTCCACATCTGCCCCTCCCCAGCGTCCATGTGAATGAAGGTAATGAAAGAGTTGATATCATCAAAATGGCACGTTTCAGGAACAATTTGCCAAACTTCGCATATGGCAATGACGCTGGCAGCAACTGATTCGACTGTGATTGCCAGAAGGGAGACCGTACCATACTCGGGAAACTTCAGTGTATTGGTATGGTCTGTCAGGAGTAGGTATCTCTGGTTTTCTAGTGGAGGTGATGGTCCTGATGGGCTTTTGTTTATGATGCCCTTGTCTACGGCTGCGAGCATGGAATATGTTCAGTGATTTTAGTCGTGCGATAACACTGCCATCAAGATAACCGTTCCCATGCTTTAGAGTGTACAGGGCATGTCGAGAGTACGCGACTGGTGGACACCTGTCGATATCTGTTGCTGTGGACGGACAGAAGTGTTTGTCCTTGGTGGCCACAAACTGGTTGCACTTTGAGGGCCACTGACACTGGTAGACATGTTAATATTTGTCTAGTCGTAAACTCTGCGGGTCCTTGTCTCCGGCACTTGAAAGGTCACCGATACAGTATCCACGATACAAGTAAACACATTGGTGGTCCTTGTCACTGGCACTTTGAAGGTGACCGACAAAGTTCCCACAGTCTGGTATTACAGTATTACCCTGCTTTACACCGTTTCACTTTCCGCGATTTCTCATTTACGTGGTACCTTGCCAGAACCGGACTTTCACTTTCCGCGGTGCATCTACTCATATATGCGGTGAAGTATAATTTTTTTTTTTTTTTTTTATTAAGCTCATAAAATTCATACAAATTACCCTGCCAGAATATAATTTACATTGCTGGAATTCTTACAATATGATGATCATTTTGAATATAAACATCATGGATTTTGCATTAGACTTACAAATTTTAGATCTAATGTAATAATTTCGTTTACACAAAGCAAATATTTTATCATTTGTGCAAAATATATGAAGTTTACATTCAAAATATTCCCTGACCTGCAAGGAATCTAGAAATGTCAATTATATTATCCTAACTTTAGTCTGGGTTATTATTTATTACTAAAAATGTAAATATACTATTTCCTCCCAATTGCTTCTCTGGTAGGGAGGGAAGGTGGAGGGTGGGGGGTAGGAAGGGAGGGAGGGCGGAGGAGGGGTATTTTGATTGACAGATAGTGTCCTTGAAGAATATTTCTTTATTTACTGAAGACATTTGTTTTAGCTCATAAAATTCATACAAATTACCCGGCCAGAATATAATTGCTGGAATTCTTACAATATGATGATCATTTTGAAAATAAACATCATGGATTTTGCATTAGACATACAAATTTTAGATCTAATGTAATAATTTGGTTTACACAAAGCAAATATTTTATCTTGTGTGCAAAATATATGAAGTTTACATTCAAAATATTCCCTGACCTGCAAGGAATCCAGAAATGTCAATTATATTATCCTAACTTTAGTCTGAGGTATTATTTATTACTAAACATTAAAATCTAGTGGTTTCACCCAAACATTTCTCAGAGAGGTAGGAGCTAGTGAGCTGGGAAGAAGGGGGGTGGGGGGATTTGAGTTCATTATTTGAATGGACATTAACCTGGCGACTGTATTTCTCTTAAATATTAATTGTGTGAGCATACCATCATAAAATTTAGATGTTATTTTTACTACAACATAGGTATTGTGTCGGAAAAAGTGGAGTTTGGGGGTCGGGCCAGTCTCTATTGGAATTAATCCCATATGTTCTGTTGTTCACTTTACGCGGTTTTCACTTTCCGCGGTACCCTGTGGGTTCAATTGACCGCGTAAATCGGGGTACTACTGTACACTGCTATGAATCACGCTTGTTTTAGTAATTTTCCTTGGAATACACTATCAGATCACTGTTTGGTAACCAATTAGCAATAAATTTGAGTATAAACATTCAATAATCTGCACTAGACATAAAAATTTTAGTAATTAACTTAGTACATTTGAGTACAGGTTGTGATAATTTATGTGGTTGCAGTTTAAAAGCTTCGTGACATCACTCATGTATAATGAGTCTCCATATGCCCTGGTTTATTCATTGATCAGTTGTCTAAGAGCAAAAGTAGCCCTGTCGAGTTATCATGTATCAATTAATGTGTACTGTACTGTACTGTGTGTCTTAGCATGTCACCACACCCTTTGCCTCATTAGCTCAGCTTGGAATTACAGTAATATCTCCGTTAGCCGGAATCTCTCAAACCCGAAACTCTCCGATAGCCAGAACTAAAATTTTCTCGGAAAATCGCTCCCAAAGCCAGAATTTTCAGGAAAAATCCGGCTTTGGGAACAATTTTCTGAGGAACACATTTGCCGAAAAATTCCGAGAAAATTTTCCTGATACCCGGAAAATTCCAGGGATAGGGGAGTTTTTTCAGGTTTGAGAGATGAAAATCAGGCGCATTTTCTGGACATTCTGAGAAAAATTTTCCATTACCCGGAAAATTCCGGGGGTGAGGAATATTTTTCCTGCTTTGAGAGAGCTGTCTTGTTAGCCGGAAATCTCTCATTTCCAGAAGTGTTCTGCACCAATTGTTCCGGCTAACGGGGATATCACTAAATTGATTAATTTCTGTATTATTTTACTTTTTTAGTATTGTACTGTATGTATATTACATTTAAAGAAATATTTATATTTACCCAGTACAGTATTACCCCGCCTAACGCGGTTTCACTTAACGCGTTTTTTCATATACGCGGTGCCTCGCCAGAGCTGAACTTTCACTTAACACGGATTTTTCCACATATACGCGGTGTGTCCGGCTCCAGACGCTATTTTTAGATTTGCCCCACCCGCCACCCTGCCTGACTGCCTGTTTTAGCTCATAAAATTCATACAAATTACCCGGCCAGAATATAATTTACATTGCTGGAATTCTTATAATTTGGTGATCATTTTGAATATAAACATCATATATTTTGCATTAGACATACAAATTTTAGATAAAATGTTTTCTCTGAGTAAATATGTTATCTTTTGTGCAAAATATATGACATTTATATTCAAAATATTCCTGGTCTTACAAGGAATCCAGCAATGTCAATTATATTATCCTAACTTTAGTTTGAGGTATTATTTATTACAAAAAAGTTAAGTATTCTGGTTTTCCCACACATCTCCTTGGGACGGTTGGTGGGGGGTGGGGGGGAGGGAGGGACCGACCGACCATCTGTTACCCTGTGAAGAATATTTTTTTTTTATTAACTGAAGATATTTGTTTTAGCTCATAAAATTCATACAAATTACCCGGCCAGAATATAATTTACATTGCTGGAATTCTTATAATTTGGTGATCATTTTGAATATAAACATCATATATTTTGCATTAGACATACAAATTTTAGATAAAATTTTTTCTCTAAGTAAATATGTTATCTTTTGTGCAAAATATATGACATTTATATTCAAAATATTCCTGGTCTTACAAGGAATCCAGCAATGTCAATTATATTATCCTAACTTTAGTTTGAGGTATTATTTATTACTAAAAAGTTAAATACGTATTCTGGTTTTCCCACACATCTCCTTGGGACGGTTGGTGGGGGGTGGGGGGGAGGGAGGGACCGACCGACCATCTGTTACCCTGTGAAGAATATTTTTTTTTTTTATTAACTGAAGATATTTGTTTTAGCTCATAAAATTCATACAAATTACCCGGTCAGAATATAATTTACATTGCTGGAATTCTTATAATTTGATGATCATTTTGAATATAAACATCATATATTTTGCATTAGACATACAAATTTTAGATAAAATGTTTTCTGAGTAAATATGTTATCTTTTGTGCAAAATATATGACATTTATATTCAAAATATTCCTGGTCTTACAAGGAATCCAGCAATGTCAATTATATTATCCTAACTTTAATCTGAGGTATTATTTAATACAAAATGTTAAAATTTATTTTTTTCACCCACTCTTTCTCTTGAAGGGAGGATGGTGGGGGGTGGGGGGAGGGTTGGGACTGACCGCGCGGTTGGAAGAGGGGGGGAGGCAAGGTGGGGTACTTTGATTGACAGATAGTGTCGTGAAGAATATTTTTTTTTTATTAACTGAAGATATTTGTTTTAGCTCATAAAATTCATACAAATTACCCGGCCAGAATATAATTTATATTGCTGGAATTCTTATAATTTGGTGATCATTTTGAATATAAACATCATATATTTTGCATTAGACATACAAATTTTAGATAAAATGTTTTCTCTAAGTAAATATGTTATCTTTTGTGCAAAATATATGACATTTATATTCAAAATATTCCTGGTCTTACAAGGAATCCAGCAATGTCAATTGTATTATCCTAACTTTAGTTTGAGGTATTATTTATTAAAATTTAGTGGTTTTCCCCAACAAATTTCTCAGAGAGGGAAGAGCCAGCAGTGTTGTGTGAGAAGAGGGGGAGGGAGTTGAGTCCATTATTTGAATGGACATTAACTTGGCGACTGTATTTCTCTATTTCTCTTAAGTATTAATTGTGTGCATGTACCATCATAAAATTAAGATGTTATTTTTACTACAACATAGTTATGTGTCTTCAAAAAGTGGAGTTTGGGGGTCGGGCTGGTTTCTATTGGAATTAATCCCATATGTTCTGTTGTTCACTTAACGCGGATTTCACTTAACGCGGGACCCTCTGGGTTCTATTGACCGCGTTAAGTGGGGTACAACTGTAATTATAAATAGACCCAGTGCAGAAAATTCCAGCATTACCCAAGTGGTTAATCTTCCCACCTACACACCAACCATGTGAGGATGGGGATAGGCATGGCACAGTCTTTCATAATACCAGGAACTTTTGTCCCCAGGCCCAGAGCAAAAGGGTTTGGAGTGATTTTCTTGCCATTTTCTCAGACCCAAAAATAAAAATTTAGGCAGATTTTCCCAATTTTTATATATATATTTTTTAATTTTCAGGAAATGCTCCCGATTTTCAAGCTCAAAATTTATTCCCAAACCCGGAATTCACGGAATTTTCCGAGAAAATTATGAGCAAATTGCAATTCCGGCTATTGGAGAGTTCCAGGTTTGAGGAAATCTGGCTAACGGAGATGTTACTGTATTTACTTATAATGTATATACAATAGACACTTCTTAAACGCGGGTTTACAATTTGCAATTTCGACGATTCCCAGTAAGCAGCTGGTGGCTTGAGTGGCTAGCATGCGAGCCTTCTTCCGCAGCGCAACGAGTCACCCCACACGCCCGCAGCGTCCCATCTCGCTCTGTTTGCCCTCACCCAGTACCCATGACCAAGCATCTTGTGTCATACTCTGAAAACTTTCCTGTTTCTTTGTGAAAATTGACCCTAAAGACTGCCTAGTGTCAGTGCTAGTGATGCTAGTGGAGTGAACCAGAAAAGGCAAAAGTCAGTGATGGCCATGGCAAAGAAAACTGAATTATTAGACAAGTTAAAGAAGGGGATTGAGTGCTGCCATGGTTGGTCGGTTGTTTGGTGTGAATGAATCCACAGTGCAGTATATAAGAAAGAATGAACAAGCAATTCATGATTCTGTTCAAGCAAGTGCTCCTGCAAGTGCTAAAGTGGCACAGGTTGTTCATGACAAGAACAGTGAAAACTGAGAAGACTCCAGACTTCCACATATGAATGTAAGTACAGTACAGTATTGTGAAATAAGTTTCTAATACACAGTATAGGTATACAGTGCCTGTATATTAGTGCACTAAGGTAGTTTAAGTTGCTATTTGAGGTTTTGCCAATTCGCGCCATTTCTTGAAACCTATCCCTCTTGAATGGCAAGGGTTTACTGTATCCAACTTTTTTCATCTGTATTTATCTTTTACAGTACCATTGATTTAGTAAATACAGTGGTCCCTCAGTTAATGAGCACAATCCGTTCTAGAGGGTTGCTCGTTAACCGAAACCATTGTTTCAATGGGTTTTTGGGTAATTGTTTCCAGCTCACCGAAAATTGCCTAAATTAAACAAAAACGGTAGTAAAGTACACTTACTTTGAGGTGTGTATGTAGAAGGCTCCTGGATGATGATGATGATGATGATGATGATGATGATGATGATGATGATGATGATGATGGGAATTAGAATGGGGGTGGAGGAGGGGGGAGAAGAGAAGGCATTGGGGTGGAAGAGAAGTCACCCCATGGTGCCATTTCACCCATAAAATTTTAGTTCTCTTGGTGTAATTCAAGATTATTTTCTTTAAATCAACACTGCACTGCATTATATATTGTCAATATGTAAAATAAATTTCAAAATGACCAATAATTTGCTTGCAAACACAGAAAAAAAGCGTTTAGTTGAAGAGAGTCTCAAGCAAGATGTTTCCTCCACTGAAAAGACACAAAGACTAGTGACCTTACCTTCAATTATGTTCAATAATTGTTAAAATGACTAAAAAAATTAATATTAAACTTTTAAAATTATTGAATAGTATAAACTTCTTGATATTTACTAAAAGGGTAAGGAATTTAAGCCCAAGAACCGATTACTGTATTGGTGGACTAATACTACAGCTGGTGGACCGCCAAATGCAAGCTAAAACATGTGGAGGTTGGCTCGTAAGAAACTCGTTAATCGAGGGATTGCTCATTAACCGAAGTTAAGAATCTTATGGAAGGTAACTCGTTAACCGAAATCTCGTTAACCGAGGGACCGCTGTATAGATTTAATCAAATAAAGGAATGTTCTCTTCATTAATTTGCTATTTTATATCTTTTAACATATTTAAAAAGTTTAAATAATCTTTTAAAGTATTAGATCATGAATGAATTACGGTTAGCAGCACTATACGGTAGGATCTCAAGTTTAGTGAGTTTTAGATTTGGGATTCATATGTTTTGCATCACTTTTAAAATTTCCAGCCTCTCAAGAATAGCGATTTTCATAACTGGTTTAGCGAGTCAATGGAGAGCGAGCAGTGCAGTGACCTTGGATTATATACACCATTGTGCTTACGTTTTGCAAGATTCTTGTGTATTAATGATTCTTGCGTATTGACAATGAGTGAGGTGCGTAATGAAACCAAGTCGCTTCTGCAGCCACTTGACCACGAATTCATCAGTATAATGTTAAACTGTTCTACTATCAGTCACTATAAAGACTTTTGTCAGCAGGCAGACTCATTCATTGAGTTACAACAAATCGAGGCAAAACTCTCTTACAGTGACCAGGCTCTACAGTAGATCGTCAATTTAAAGTGATTCAATTTAAGATTATTGATTTAAAGCGACACCCACAATTAAGGACAATGTTTTAATTTAAAGCAAATCTTTCCTATATTGCGCGAGTCAATCTGGCGCATCATATTTTAAAATTAGCGCCGAATGTTTCTCTGGGTACGCTACACTGTCCTAAGGACAAAGCTGTACTGTACATGTACTCAAATTAATGTACTAAATGATTACTAAAATTTTTGTCTAGTGCAAACTAAGCATGATTATACAGTCATGCGCCGGTTAACGTCCGACCGAACAACGTCCGATCGCATATACGTCTGTGGCCCCAAAAAAAAAATCCGTGACGCCTGCTGGACCACCACTCTACGACCCCCTGACGGAGACACGATGATCCTCCCCATACTGGTCAGATATTATGTGTTAAAGGAATATGCTTCCTATCTTAGGCTATTTTTAAACATTTGCCTCCAGGTGTAATGTTAACCTACATCTATTGAGGATAAAATCTTTCGCCTACAAATTGACAATAACACATTTGCTAGTTGCCTCAACAATTGCAACCCCAGTTGCAATTGGGGTTGCAATTTCAAATTCTGTGGCATTACTAAGATTAAGAGAGAAAACGGAGGACTCAGGCATCCTGATGTGAGAGAAAACGGACTCATATGATGGGGGACCAAATAAAAAAAGCATAGCTACATGTTTTGTGGACTACAGTATTAAGCGTACCCTTTTCATCACTTTGTAATAAACCTAGCCATGCCTATGTGTGTTTATGATATTTACCATAACATTATATATATATTTAGTGGGTATAAATGGTCGTAAAATGGGAAACTTGGGGTTGGGTCTTGGGTGCCTGAAACCAATTAGAATAAATCCCATAGGTTCTGTACTTTCGTTATCGGCGGGGTCCCAATTAGGCGCTATAACCAAGGGATGACTGTACTGTACTGTATATATGTGTGACACTGGCCAGTTGCTTCTGGTGTTATGGTACAGGGGTACCAAGTGACAGCACTAGGATCCCGCTTCCTCTATAAAGGAATAAACAATTAAAATTTAAATTGAAAAAAAAAAAAATTCAAATAATGGGACCTAGCTAACCTAAATGGCCCTAGAGTGGGCACAGTCACGTATGCATCGCGTATTCTTATAGATTGTGCTGCCAGGCATACGTTATCTAGTGAATTTAGTCAATATTGTACAGTAACAATGGACCTAAGTGCAAACCTGTATTGTACATGTACTAAATGATTACAGTACTAAAATTGTTATGTCTATTGCAAATATAGCTTGTTTATACAGGTATTCAAATAAATTACTATCTTGCAACAATCCCTCCAATGTAAGTTATATTCACCCAGGTCGTTTGGGTGGAAAATTATGAGAAGAGCTTAGTCACTCTTAACCCTTTAGGTGCGTAATTAAATTTCGCTCCGGTTCCTGAAAAGTGTCAATTATCCTGCCAAAAATGAATTTCATATAATCACATTTTCTATATGTTTTTCCTAGAGAACTTTTAGTATATTTTCCAAATCTGGAACAAAAATTCACATATGTGTGCAAATTTTAGAGAAAAAATGACATTTATACCCAAAAATGCAGGAAATTGGTATAAATCAATGTCTGGTATATGGCAAATAAATTTAATCAATTTGGTTACTAAACAGCAAATTTAGATATGTATTACATATTCAGATAATATCAAACAAAATAGTACAAAAATAAGCTATATTGCATTCAGGAAATACTCCTATACAGTGAGTTCAGCTATAACGCGTGTTTTTATAACGCGAATTTGCTCTAACGCGATTTATGAATTCGGAACAATATTTGTATAACGCGAACGCTTGTTTGCTATAACGCGATTTTTGCTTACTATTTCTCCAATTTTGTGGTATTAACTGTGAATATGGTAAAGAAGAATATCTCCAAAAGGCGTTCTGATGATAGAATTCCCGGTGATTATCGTAAAAGAAAGGATATAACACTTGAAGAGAAGCTCGATGTTATCAACCTCAAAATCACCCTTCTCCCCCATCAAGTTACATTCATATTTTTTCAAGGTAAAGTGTTAAATTTACTGTATGATTTCATTATTAGATATGAATGTAACATTTATTTAGACTGTGCTATCCTTTGTGTTAGGCTAACTACTACATTTTTTCGATTTCGAGTAATCTCCACCTAACCCTATTTTCTCCATAAGCCCTGTTATTTCTATTACGCGATTTTCTATAACACGATATTTTACAAGAACACAATTATCGCGTTATAGCAGAACTACCTGTACCTCAATACATAATATGTCCGCATGTCGTCTCATTTGGGGAAGTTTTTTCAAGGCCGTGGGATATCCCCGCTTGTTGCATTTAATTAATATAATATTTTGGGCGGGTTTACCCGCATGTCGCATCCAAAGGGTTAAGTAATGCTAAATAAACACGCAGGCAGGCCTTCAGCGCCAACGGTCAAATCTTATCTCAAATAAACAAACAAACGCCAGACATTCTGTCACCTCACCTCCCGCCCCCTCTTCCCACCCTGGTGATTTCTTTATGTTTATTTTATATAATATCTCAGACTAAAGTTTGGATAATATAATTTGCATTGCTGAAACCCTTGTAAGACAGAGATTAATTTGAATATAAGCGTCATATATTTTGCTCAAGATATAAAAAATGTAGTACATTAGTGTACAATACTGTAGTACATTTTATAAAAAGTTTTTCAACTGTATTTTTGGGTAGATTTACATAAATTTCTTCATTTATTTTCATACATTTACATGCACACACCATACTAAAAGAAACGTAAAAGAAATAAATGACCTTAGTGCAAAGCTGGAGTGCACATGTACTAATTTGATTACGGTACTAAAATTGTTATGTCTAGTGTGAATTACAACATGTTTATATTCAAATAAATCAGTATCTTACAAGAATCCCAGCTATGTTAATTATATTCTCCTAGGTCATATCACTGGCATTTTAAAATGAGAGAAGCTTAGTAGGACTGTTAAATAAACACACA
>NW_024722227.1:21250075-21269805 GCF_018991925.1 Homarus americanus | reverse complement strand
AGCTGGGAAGAAAGGGGGTGGGGATTTGAGTTCATTATTTGAATGGACATTAACCTGGCGACTGTATTTCTCTTAAATTTAAGTGTGAGCATACCATCATAAAATTTAGATGTTATTTTTACTACAACATAGGTATTGTGTCGGAAAAAAGTGGAGTTTGGGGGTGGGCCAGTCTCTATTGGAATTAATCCCATATGTTCTGTTGTTCACTACGGGTTTTCACTTTCCGCGGTACCCTGTAGGTTCAATTGACCCGCGTAAATCGAGGTACTACTGTACACTGCTATGAATCACTTGTTTTAGTAATTTTCCTGAATACACTATCAGATCACTGTTTGTAACCAATTAGCAATAAATTTGAGTATAAACATTCAATAATCTGCACTAGACATAAAAATTTTAGTAATTAACTTAGTACATTTGAGTACAGGTTGTGATAATTTAGTGGTTGCAGTTTAAAAGCTTCGGACATCACTCATGTATAATGAGTCTCCATATGCCCTGGTTTATTCATTGATCAGTTGTCTAAGAGCAAAAAGTAGCCCTGTCAGAGTTATGTGATCATTAATGTGTACTGTACTGTACTGTGTGTCTTAGCATGTCACCACACCTTTGCCTCATTAGCTCAGCTAATTACAGTAATATCTCCTAGTCGAATCTCTCAAACCCGAAACTCTCCGAAAGCCAGAACTAAAATTTTCGAAAATCGCTCCCAAAGCCAGAATTTCAGGAAAATCCGCTTTGGGAACAATTTTCTGAGGAACACATTTGCCGTAATTCAGAAAATTTTCCTGATACCCGGAAAATTCCAGGATAGAGTTTTTCAGGTTTGAGAGATGAAAATCGCGCTATTTTCTGGACATTCTGAGAAAATTCATCTTGGAAAATTCGGTGAGGAATATTTTTCCTGCTGAGAGCTGTCTTGTTAGCCGGAAATCTCATTTCCAGAAGTGTTCTGCACCAATTATCTGCTAACGGGATATCACTAAATTGATTAATTTCTGTATTATTTCATTTTTAGTATTGTACTGTATGTATATTACATTTAAAGAAATATTTATATTTACCCAGTACAGTATTACCCCGCCTAACACGGTTTCACTTAACGCGTTTTATCATATACGCGGTGCCTCGCCAGAGCTGAACTTTCACTTAACACGGATTTTTTCCACATATACGCGGTGAGTGTCCGGCTCGAGACGCTATTTTTAGATTTGCCCCACCCTGCCTGTTTTAGCTCATAAAATTCATACAAATTGCCTGGTCAGAATATAATTTACATTGCTGGAATTCTTATAATTTGGTGATCATTTTGAATATGAACATCATATATTTTGCATTAGACATACAAATTTTAGATAAAAATTTTTCTCAGAGTAACTATGTTATCTTTTGTGCAAAATATATGACATTTATATTCAAAATATTCCTGGTCTTACAAGGAATCCAGCAATGTCAATTATATTATCCTAACTTTAGTTTGAGGTATTATTTATTACAAAAAAGTTAAGTATATTCTGGTTTTCCCACACATCTCCTTGGGACGGTTGGTTGGGGGTGGGGGGGAGGGAGGGACCGACCGACCATCTGTTACCCTGTGAAGAATATTTTTTTTTTTTATTAACTGAAGATATTTGTTTTAGCTCATAAAATTCATACAAATTACCCGGTCAGAATATAATTTACATTGCTGGAATTCTTATAATTTGATGATCATTTTGAATATAAACATCATATATTTTGCATTAGACATACAAATTTTAGATAAAAATTTTTCTCAGAGTAACTATGTTATCTTTTGTGCAAAATATATGACATTTATATTCAAAATATTCCTGGTCTTACAAGGAATCCAGCAATGTCAATTATATTATCCTAACTTTAGTTTGAGGTATTATTTATTACAAAAAAGTTAAGTATTCTGGTTTCCCACACATCTCCTTGGGACGGTTGGTGGGGGGTGGGGGGGAGGGAGGGACCGACCGACCATCTGTTACCCTGTGAAGAATATTTTTTTTTTATTAACTGAAGATATTTGTTTTAGCTCATAAAATTCATACAAATTACCCGGCCAGAATATAATTTACATTGCTGGAATTCTTACAATTTGGTGATCATTTTGAATATAAACATCATATATTTTGCATTAGACATACAAATTTTAGATAAAATTTTTTCTCTAAGTAAATATGTTATCTTTTGTGCAAAATATATGACATTTATATTCAAAATATTCCTGGTCTTACAAGGAATCCAGCAATGTCAATTATATTATCCTAACTTTAATCTGAGGTATTATTTAATACAAAATGTTAAAATTTATTTTTTTCACCCACTCTTTCTCTTGAAGGGAGGATTGGTGGGGGGTGGGGGGGAGGGTTGGGACTGACCGCGCGGTTGGAAGAGGGGGGGAGGCAAGGTGGGGTACTTTGATTGACAGATAGTGTCGTGAAGAATATTTTTTTTTTATTAACTGAAGATATTTGTTTTAGCTCATAAAATTCATACAAATTACCCGGCCAGAATATAATTTACATTGCTGGAATTCTTATAATTTGGTGATCATTTTGAATATAAACATCATATATTTTGCATTAGACATACAAATTTTAGATAAAATGTTTTCTCTAAGTAAATATGTTATCTTTTGTGCAAAATATATGACATTTATATTCAAAATATTCCTGGTCTTACAAGGAATCCAGCAATGTCAATTGTATTATCCTAACTTTAGTTTGAGGTATTATTTATTAAAATTTAGTGGTTTTCCCCAACAAATTTCTCAGAGAGGGAAGAGCCAGCAGTGTTGTGTGAGAAGAGGGGGAGGGAGTTGAGTCCATTATTTGAATGGACATTAACTTGGCGACTGTATTTCTCTATTTCTCTTAAGTATTAATTGTGTGCATGTACCATCATAAAATTAAGATGTTATTTTTACTACAACATAGTTATGTGTCTTCAAAAAGTGGAGTTTGGGGGTCGGGCTGGTTTCTATTGGAATTAATCCCATATGTTCTGTTGTTCACTTAACGCGGATTTCACTTAACGCGGGACCCTCTGGGTTCTATTGACCGCGTTAAGTGGGGTACAACTGTAATTATAAATAGACCCAGTGCAGAAAATTCCAGCATTACCCAAGTGGTTAATCTTCCCACCTACACACCAACCATGTGAGGATGGGGATAGGCATGGCACAGTCTTTCATAATACCAGGAACTTTTGTCCCCAGGCCCAGAGCAAAAGGGTTTGGAGTGATTTTCTTGCCATTTTCTCAGACCCAAAAATAAAAATTTAGGCAGATTTTCCCAATTTTTATATATATATTTTTTAATTTTCAGGAAATGCTCCCGATTTTCAAGCTCAAAATTTATTCCCAAACCCGGAATTCACGGAATTTTCCGAGAAAATTATGAGCAAATTGCAATTCCGGCTATTGGAGAGTTCCAGGTTTGAGGAAATCTGGCTAACGGAGATGTTACTGTATTTACTTATAATGTATATACAATAGACACTTCTTAAACGCGGGTTTACAATTTGCAATTTCGACGATTCCCAGTAAGCAGCTGGTGGCTTGAGTGGCTAGCATGCGAGCCTTCTTCCGCAGCGCAACGAGTCACCCCACACGCCCGCAGCGTCCCATCTCGCTCTGTTTGCCCTCACCCAGTACCCATGACCAAGCATCTTGTGTCATACTCTGAAAACTTTCCTGTTTCTTTGTGAAAATTGACCCTAAAGACTGCCTAGTGTCAGTGCTAGTGATGCTAGTGGAGTGAACCAGAAAAGGCAAAAGTCAGTGATGGCCATGGCAAAGAAAACTGAATTATTAGACAAGTTAAAGAAGGGGATTGAGTGCTGCCATGGTTGGTCGGTTGTTTGGTGTGAATGAATCCACAGTGCAGTATATAAGAAAGAATGAACAAGCAATTCATGATTCTGTTCAAGCAAGTGCTCCTGCAAGTGCTAAAGTGGCACAGGTTGTTCATGACAAGAACAGTGAAAACTGAGAAGACTCCAGACTTCCACATATGAATGTAAGTACAGTACAGTATTGTGAAATAAGTTTCTAATACACAGTATAGGTATACAGTGCCTGTATATTAGTGCACTAAGGTAGTTTAAGTTGCTATTTGAGGTTTTGCCAATTCGCGCCATTTCTTGAAACCTATCCCTCTTGAATGGCAAGGGTTTACTGTATCCAACTTTTTTCATCTGTATTTATCTTTTACAGTACCATTGATTTAGTAAATACAGTGGTCCCTCAGTTAATGAGCACAATCCGTTCTAGAGGGTTGCTCGTTAACCGAAACCATTGTTTCAATGGGTTTTTGGGTAATTGTTTCCAGCTCACCGAAAATTGCCTAAATTAAACAAAAACGGTAGTAAAGTACACTTACTTTGAGGTGTGTATGTAGAAGGCTCCTGGATGATGATGATGATGATGATGATGATGATGATGATGATGATGATGATGGGAATTAGAATGGGGGTGGAGGAGGGGGGAGAAGAGAAGGCATTGGGGTGGAAGAGAAGTCACCCCATGGTGCCATTTCACCCATAAAATTTTAGTTCTCTTGGTGTAATTCAAGATTATTTTCTTTAAATCAACACTGCACTGCATTATATATTGTCAATATGTAAAATAAATTTCAAAATGACCAATAATTTGCTTGCAAACACAGAAAAAAAGCGTTTAGTTGAAGAGAGTCTCAAGCAAGATGTTTCCTCCACTGAAAAGACACAAAGACTAGTGACCTTACCTTCAATTATGTTCAATAATTGTTAAAATGACTAAAAAAATTAATATTAAACTTTTAAAATTATTGAATAGTATAAACTTCTTGATATTTACTAAAAGGGTAAGGAATTTAAGCCCAAGAACCGATTACTGTATTGGTGGACTAATACTACAGCTGGTGGACCGCCAAATGCAAGCTAAAACATGTGGAGGTTGGCTCGTAAGAAACTCGTTAATCGAGGGATTGCTCATTAACCGAAGTTAAGAATCTTATGGAAGGTAACTCGTTAACCGAAATCTCGTTAACCGAGGGACCGCTGTATAGATTTAATCAAATAAAGGAATGTTCTCTTCATTAATTTGCTATTTTATATCTTTTAACATATTTAAAAAGTTTAAATAATCTTTTAAAGTATTAGATCATGAATGAATTACGGTTAGCAGCACTATACGGTAGGATCTCAAGTTTAGTGAGTTTTAGATTTGGGATTCATATGTTTTGCATCACTTTTAAAATTTCCAGCCTCTCAAGAATAGCGATTTTCATAACTGGTTTAGCGAGTCAATGGAGAGCGAGCAGTGCAGTGACCTTGGATTATATACACCATTGTGCTTACGTTTTGCAAGATTCTTGTGTATTAATGATTCTTGCGTATTGACAATGAGTGAGGTGCGTAATGAAACCAAGTCGCTTCTGCAGCCACTTGACCACGAATTCATCAGTATAATGTTAAACTGTTCTACTATCAGTCACTATAAAGACTTTTGTCAGCAGGCAGACTCATTCATTGAGTTACAACAAATCGAGGCAAAACTCTCTTACAGTGACCAGGCTCTACAGTAGATCGTCAATTTAAAGTGATTCAATTTAAGATTATTGATTTAAAGCGACACCCACAATTAAGGACAATGTTTTAATTTAAAGCAAATCTTTCCTATATTGCGCGAGTCAATCTGGCGCATCATATTTTAAAATTAGCGCCGAATGTTTCTCTGGGTACGCTACACTGTCCTAAGGACAAAGCTGTACTGTACATGTACTCAAATTAATGTACTAAATGATTACTAAAATTTTTGTCTAGTGCAAACTAAGCATGATTATACAGTCATGCGCCGGTTAACGTCCGACCGAACAACGTCCGATCGATATACGTCTGTGGCCCCCAAAAAAAAAATCCGTGACGCCTGCTGGACCACCACTCTACGACCCCCTGACGGAGACACGATGATCCTCCCCATACTGGTCAGATATTATGTGTTAAAGGAATATGCTTCCTATCTTAGGCTATTTTTAAACATTTGCCTCCAGGTGTAATGTTAACCTACATCTATTGAGGATAAAATCTTTCGCCTACAAATTGACAATAACACATTTGCTAGTTGCCTCAACAATTGCAACCCCAGTTGCAATTGGGGTTGCAATTTCAAATTCTGTGGCATTACTAAGATTAAGAGAGAAAACGGAGGACTCAGGCATCCTGATGTGAGAGAAAACGGACTCATATGATGGGGGACCAAATAAAAAAAGCATAGCTACATGTTTTGTGGACTACAGTATTAAGCGTACCCTTTTCATCACTTTGTAATAAACCTAGCCATGCCTATGTGTGTTTATGATATTTACCATAACATTATATATATATTTAGTGGGTATAAATGGTCGTAAAATGGGAAACTTGGGGTTGGGTCTTGGGTGCCTGAAACCAATTAGAATAAATCCCATAGGTTCTGTACTTTCGTTATCGGCGGGGTCCCAATTAGGCGCTATAACCAAGGGATGACTGTACTGTACTGTATATATGTGTGACACTGGCCAGTTGCTTCTGGTGTTATGGTACAGGGGTACCAAGTGACAGCACTAGGATCCCGCTTCCTCTATAAAGGAATAAACAATTAAAATTTAAATTGAAAAAAAAAAAAATTCAAATAATGGGACCTAGCTAACCTAAATGGCCCTAGAGTGGGCACAGTCACGTATGCATCGCGTATTCTTATAGATTGTGCTGCCAGGCATACGTTATCTAGTGAATTTAGTCAATATTGTACAGTAACAATGGACCTAAGTGCAAACCTGTATTGTACATGTACTAAATGATTACAGTACTAAAATTGTTATGTCTATTGCAAATATAGCTTGTTTATACAGGTATTCAAATAAATTACTATCTTGCAACAATCCCTCCAATGTAAGTTATATTCACCCAGGTCGTTTGGGTGGAAAATTATGAGAAGAGCTTAGTCACTCTTAACCCTTTAGGTGCGTAATTAAATTTCGCTCCGGTTCCTGAAAAGTGTCAATTATCCTGCCAAAAATGAATTTCATATAATCACATTTTCTATATGTTTTTCCTAGAGAACTTTTAGTATATTTTCCAAATCTGGAACAAAAATTCACATATGTGTGCAAATTTTAGAGAAAAAATGACATTTATACCCAAAAATGCAGGAAATTGGTATAAATCAATGTCTGGTATATGGCAAATAAATTTAATCAATTTGGTTACTAAACAGCAAATTTAGATATGTATTACATATTCAGATAATATCAAACAAAATAGTACAAAAATAAGCTATATTGCATTCAGGAAATACTCCTATACAGTGAGTTCAGCTATAACGCGTGTTTTTATAACGCGAATTTGCTCTAACGCGATTTATGAATTCGGAACAATATTTGTATAACGCGAACGCTTGTTTGCTATAACGCGATTTTTGCTTACTATTTCTCCAATTTTGTGGTATTAACTGTGAATATGGTAAAGAAGAATATCTCCAAAAGGCGTTCTGATGATAGAATTCCCGGTGATTATCGTAAAAGAAAGGATATAACACTTGAAGAGAAGCTCGATGTTATCAACCTCAAAATCACCCTTCTCCCCCATCAAGTTACATTCATATTTTTTCAAGGTAAAGTGTTAAATTTACTGTATGATTTCATTATTAGATATGAATGTAACATTTATTTAGACTGTGCTATCCTTTGTGTTAGGCTAACTACTACATTTTTTCGATTTCGAGTAATCTCCACCTAACCCTATTTTCTCCATAAGCCCTGTTATTTCTATTACGCGATTTTCTATAACACGATATTTTACAAGAACACAATTATCGCGTTATAGCAGAACTACCTGTACCTCAATACATAATATGTCCGCATGTCGTCTCATTTGGGGAAGTTTTTTCAAGGCCGTGGGATATCCCCGCTTGTTGCATTTAATTAATATAATATTTTGGGCGGGTTTACCCGCATGTCGCATCCAAAGGGTTAAGTAATGCTAAATAAACACGCAGGCAGGCCTTCAGCGCCAACGGTCAAATCTTATCTCAAATAAACAAACAAACGCCAGACATTCTGTCACCTCACCTCCCGCCCCCTCTTCCCACCCTGGTGATTTCTTTATGTTTATTTTATATAATATCTCAGACTAAAGTTTGGATAATATAATTTGCATTGCTGAAACCCTTGTAAGACAGAGATTAATTTGAATATAAGCGTCATATATTTTGCTCAAGATATAAAAAATGTAGTACATTAGTGTACAATACTGTAGTACATTTTATAAAAAGTTTTTCAACTGTATTTTTGGGTAGATTTACATAAATTTCTTCATTTATTTTCATACATTTACATGCACACACCATACTAAAAGAAACGTAAAAGAAATAAATGACCTTAGTGCAAAGCTGGAGTGCACATGTACTAATTTGATTACGGTACTAAAATTGTTATGTCCAGTGCGAATTACAACATGTTTATATTCAAATAAATCAGTATCTTACAAGAATCCCAGCTATGTTAATTATATTCTCCTAGGTCATATCACTGGCATTTTAAAATGAGAGAAGCTTAGTAGGACTGTTAAATAACACACAGAGACCTTCGGCTCAAACTTATCACCTCAACCCCAACCCCTCGCTGACTGACTGGCTCCGTCAGTCCCTCCCTCTCCCCCCCCCCCAGCTTTTTAGGCTGCAGTTTTTATCTTATACAATATCTCAGACTAAAGTTAGGAGATTATAATTTGCATTGCTGGAATCCTTGCAAGACAGCCAATAATTTGAATAAAAACGTCATATATTTTCTCAAGAGATAAAAAATTTTGTACCTGTACATTAGTGTACAGTACTGTAGTACATTTTATAAAAAAGTTTTTCAACTGTATTTTTGGGTAGATTTACAGAGATTTCTTCATTTATTTTCATCCATTTACATGCACACACCATACTAAAAGAAACGTAATAGAAATAAATGACCTTAGTGCAAAGCTGGAGTGCACATGTACTAATTTGATTACAGTACTAAAATTGTTTTGTCTAGTGCAAATTATAGCATGTTTATATTCAAATAAATCAGTATGTTACAAGAATCCCAGCAATGTTAATTATATTCACCCAGGTCATTCACTGGCTTTTTATAAGAGAGAAGCTTAGTCACTTAAGAACTGATAAATATACACGCGTTATACCTGGGCCTGTGCCAACTGTCAAACGTAATACCTCCCCTCCTCCCACGCCCCCTCGCTCGCTCCCTCCCTCTCCCCCATCTACCTGGCGTTGCTGGAATCCTTGTAAAAGTGAATGATTTTAATATAAACGTCATGTATTTTGCACAAGAGATAAAAATTAATCACCTGTATCACATTACAGCAGTGATTTAGGGGTAAAAGTGTAAATGTACGTATATAGTATTCCACATACACGTAAGTATAAATACAAAGTTTATGTGATGATCGGACAACGTCCAATTCGTTTAACGTCACGTTTCCATGAACGTATCTAGGACGTTAACCGGCGCATAACTGTATTCAAATTAATCACTATCATATAAGAATTCTAGGAATGTAAATTATATTCTCCTCGGTCACTTCTGTGACATTTTATAAAAAAAAATAATAATCTTAATCTATGGACATAAGTAAACAAATAAATACTTCACTAGACCTTCGGCACCAACTGTCAAACATGTCACTGTCACCTCCCCTTCCTCCCTCCCCCATTTTCCCAGCCAGGGTTTGGTGGCTGTAGGTTTACAGATTTTATCTTATATACTGTAATATCACAGACTAAAGTTAACAGAATATAATTTGCATTACTAGAATCCTTGCAAGACAGCGAATAATTTTAATATAAATGTCATATATTTTGCACAAGAGAAATTTTTCTTTTAGCCCTTTGTAATAAAATTAATTAGAACATGTCAGTTTAGTGACATTATATAAGAGAAAACTTAAATTCACTCTTAAAGACAGATACATAAATAAGCACTAGACCTTGGCATCAACTGTCAAACTTATTACCTCTCCTCCCCCCACACCCTCTTCTCATCAGCTGATCACTAGTAAACAGACCATTTCACATCCCATAATTTTAGCTGTGTTGATTTATGAGTGTTTGTTTTAACATAATACTAAAAAAAAACAATGTTTTGTTTATTCTAGGAGATGGGCTGAGGTGCATCTGGGTAAACTCTCAGTCTTTTTAGTATTTTGTGTTTCTTTCAAGTATCAAACTAAATTATTCCATTGAAACAACACTTCAATTTAGTGTGAATTCGGTTTAAAGCGACCTCTTGGAACGTATCTCGTGTTATGTTGACATTCTACTGTACCAGCACCAGCTAACCAGGAGGAAAAGGAGATGGTAGACGACCTGACTCCTGGCACTCACCACCCCGCATCCATGAAGTGTTATCAGTTTGTGAATTTTGGAAGAAATATAATATTAAAAATGCAGTGGACAGAATTATTGAGGCATGGCGTCAGATTAATGTTGCAACAGTGCTATACACATGGATGCCTTTGTTCACTAACTCAGAGATAGCTGGGGCAGAGCAGACTGAGGCAAACGGAGAGAGATAGTCTGTGGCGGCAACACTAATGGACACAGTGGAGGCAGTGCGGTCAGTACCAGCACCAGGATTTTCAGAAGTTCAGGTTGATGATTTGCAAGAGATCATTGGTAAACATCAGCAATAGCCAACAATTGAAGAAATACTGGAGGAGGATTAAGAACAAGAAGAACATCAAGCAACGCAAAAGGATGAACCTGGTGAACCTACAACACCCAGCTGACTGAGGTGCTTACAACCATCGCATGTTTCAGAGAACAGCTTGATTATGATACCAGGCCTAATGCTCAGGACCTTATCTGCCCTGCCCTTGATAACGGTATGGAGGAATATAAGGCCTTGTACATGTCCTGTGTTAATGCTCGTCAGCAGGCCCTTATTACTGGGTACCTGTGCAAGAACCAACCTGTTAATGCTTTGGCAAACATCACTTTAGGAGATGATGATGGCACCACCGATGATGATAATGAAGTGTTGGGTGACTTACTGGTGGAAGAGCTGCCTCAAGACTTAGAGGGATTTGATGCTGAGGTTAGAGGAGGTGTAGAGGAGGGACCAGGGAAGAAGCAGTAACCAGCCCTTCCTGCCTCAGAACCCATCAACCAGCCCCATCAAGCATTTCACTGACTCCATCAGGGTAAGTTATTCTACAGTGTAAGTGTATATAAATATTGTTATCAACAATATGTACAATATAATATGTATGAATATATTACAGTAATGTCATTTTCTTGGTGGGTTGTAGGTCATTATACGGGGGTTTGGGTGACACCGCAGAACCAATTAGGCTTATTTACATGTACAGTAATTTATTTCAACATCACTCGTTTTGTGATTTTAAATTTCGTGAGGCTGAAACCGGTACCAATTAGTCACGAAACTTGAGATCCTACTGTATATATACACACATGTGACAGAAACACAACACTCAACAGGTTACCACATGCATGAGTTCCATTGTTAAATGTCTCTGTGATAACTCCCTGCACTTTGAGGGTTAATCAAGATTACTGATTAATTCAGTAATTAATTAAATCAAGGCCAACTCAGTTACATACAAGGATTTATTTAAATAGATTACTTGTTCCTTCTCCACTAGCTCTTTTATGAAAAGAATTTGTAAACAAAAAATATCTAATCAAGTGATTAACAATGCCAGCCCTGCTTCAAAAAGACCATGAATACCTAAGAAACTTACCAGCTGTCTTCAGTGTGTCTGGGGAAGTTTTAGTGAGGGTTGCCAAAGGGTTCAGGAAGTTAGCAAGCTGACTGCGTCCTCGACTTCTCTTCTTTTCCATCTTTCCTGACACCAACAACACATCACAGCCCATCATCTGGCAAGCTACTTCAAATGTCTCACCAATGGCCTTTATGGATTCTGGCAAATATTTGCATCTTTAGTCTTTTGATTTAAACATTAATACACAATAATATACAGGGTGTCACCAAAAAATAATTCACACTGTCTTACAGATTTTCAGTGCAATGGCCTGAATGTTTGTATTACAACAGCAACATTGTCCTCACATGTGGGAGACCTCACACACACATCAACAAGTGAGGACAAAGCTGCTGTTGTGGTACATGTATTCATGCCATCTCCACAAAAATATGAGACGCCCTGTAAAGCAATGCATCAACACCTGATATGTTCTTCCCTGTTATAAATCATACTGGACTATTTATAATCTTCCCTGCATCAGTATTACCACCACATCAAAGTGAAGTACAGGTTGTACCTCTCTAGTCCGGCATTCTGTGGTCCGGAACGATTTTAGTTTGTCCAATAGGTAGATAAGCAGCTTTTTTTTTTTTTTATCTGAATTACAGTATTATTATTATTATTGGAGTATTGCATTTTTGCCCCTCAGGCTCCAATGTGGGTCAGTGACCTGTGCCCGGGTGGGCTAATCCCCGTAAAAAAACAAACAACAAAGCCGCAAGAAATTAAGGTTTGTTTACATCTGGCAGTTCAGCTCTCTCTCTCTGTTTGTCTATACAGTACAGAGTACAACATTTAACCCTTCAATATATATGAACAGGAAGGGTTTGCTACTTATCTTGTTCCATTTATTAACAATAAATAACATTACTTCAAACAACCATATTAATTTTTACATTAATTTTACTACAGCTACAACCAGGGTCTTACTTTCTTGTTTCATATGTAGAACCAATCAGTCACTGGTTTTGTAAACATTAACGAAAACAATGCCGACAGCCGTCTCGTCTCCTCGTGTGTTTTAATATTCCACGAATTATTAATGAATTGCATTGTTCATTTTGCACACACAAACATTAATTCAATAAAAAAAATCAGAAACATTAATTAAAACATATATGAACAGTAAATAAGTGTTGCTTTCTTATTCTTATGTAGAGTAATGACGATATGTTTTCACATGTGCGCACTTACATACGTGCAGTCTCGCTTTTTTCTTTAACATTAATGGTTTGCTACTTTTATTGTTCTATTTATTAACATTAAATAACATTACAGTTGTACCCCGCTTTACGCGGTCAATTGAACCCACAGAGTACCGCGTTAAGTGAAAACCGCGTTAAGTGAACAACAGAACATATGGGATTAATTCCAATAGAGACTGGCTCGACCCTCAAACTCCACTTTTTGACGACACACAACTATGTTGTAGTAAAAATTTTATCTTAACTTTATGATGGTATGAACAAACAAGTAATTTAAAAGAAGTTAGGTTAGGAAAAATAAAGGTTAAGTTAGGAAAAATAAAGGTTAGGTTAGGAAAACTAAAAGTTAGGTGTAACACTTACGTTAGTAGAAGAGATGGGTCGGCATACAGGGATGGAGGCGGAGGGGAGGGAGGGAGGAGGAGGAGGGAGAGGCGAGGCAGGCGGGAGCGGGTGGCGGGTGGGGCGAATCTAAAAATAGCGTCTCGAGCCGGACACTGCGCATATATGGGTAAATGAACCGCGTTAAGTGAAAGTTCGGTTCTGGTGAGGCACCGCGTATATGAGAAATCGCGTTAAGTGAAACCGCGTAAAGCGGGGTACAACTGTACTTAAAACAACCATATTAATTTTTTACATTAATTTTACTACAGCTACAACCAGGGTCTTATTTTCTTGTTTTATATGTAGAACCACTCAGTCACTGGTTTTGTTATCAATGAAAACAATGCTGTCTCATTTCCTCGTGTGTTTTAATATTCTACGTATTATTAATGAATTGTATTGCTCATTTTGCACATATAAACATTAATTCAATAAAAAAGACATTCAGTAAAAAGCAATAACGAATCTTTTGTACATTAGAGAAATGACGCTGTTTACACGATTGTGCACGTCGTCTGAACTTTGGCGAGCCGTTCAAACCCGTCAAAATTCGAGTTTCCGCCGTCAAAATTTTAAATTATGTCGTGTTTTTTTTTGTGTGTCCAAATAGAAAATGGTGAATTAAAAACTCGTGAAATTTGAGAAGCTAATGTACGACATTTAACCCTTCAATATGTCTTCAAAGAGACCACGAAGCAGTGAAAGTGGTGCTAACTTTTGCGCAAGTCACTATCTGTCCAGGAAAAGGGTGAATTTCCATGGTGCGGCACCGGTCAGGTCCCAAGGTTGCCGGACTAGAGAGGTACAACCTGTACTATACTGTATACAGTATGTGTAAAACATAACTTTGGGGTTTTTTGTTTGACACCCACATCTTCTACCATATACTGTACTATGTATACGAGTGAGTGAAAGTAGTATTAGTTGAACAGTGCAATCCAGTAATGTAAACCAAAAGTTCTTTAAAATCTGATTATTCTATACTGATTACAGGGGCAGGTCCAGGAAAATCCAAAAAGTTATGGGTGGGGGACATGGTGAACACAGTGAGCCCACCCACCTGGAAAAAAGGAGGGGAGGGGGGCTTGTGGGTGCTGTAAGCAACACCCCCCCCAGATTTTTTTTTTAAATCTGACCAATATCATGGGCTTTTGGAGGCCATTTTGAAGCAATGTACACTTGATGTGAAGAGATATTCTGAGATCATTAGTAATTTGTTTTTACTATACAAAAATGCCCGAGTACAATAATGCATAAAAGAAAAGGTATGGGAATTATGTGATGAAAAGGGGGGTCCAGACCCCAGTACACCCGTATCCACCCCTGGTTTAGTTAATATGCCTTTGTGGGTACAGGCACATGTTATGAAAAGATCTTAAAAGATTTAAAATTCAGCTTTTGAATAAGATACAAAGTATTTTTATAAAATAACTGACCGATCATTTCTTCCTCAGATTTAATTGTGATGGCCATATTATTGAAGAAGCGAACGTTCATGGATCGAAACATCTGTAGAAATCCACTCTGTCCATCCACAAGATAGTTGAAGCGGACACACTGGTGAGGACGAGACTGCTTAAACATGCCCTGGCTGAAAATTCAAAGGTTAATTTAATCTATATAAAAAAAAAAATTGACAGAAGAATAAGAGTGCAGAACTGTACTGTATATTAACCTTAAACCATTCCTGACAATACTTGGTGGGACAGGTGTAGCAGGCCTTAAAAGAGACATGGCTGCCCTTTACCACAAATTCACAGGTAAATGACATGCAGAGTTCAATGTTGCAGTGATGAAATAATGGTGGTGGTGTAATGAGGTTGAATTGAGTTTACTTAAATTTATACCATAACTGAATTTTTCTTGTTCCAAAATATACTTTTTAACTTTTACTTTTATCCTCTTCACCACTGATCGGCTCGTTAGCCGCTTGGTCATATCTCTGTTATGCACTGTTGGCAAATACAGTGGTCCCTCGGTTAACGAATGCCTCGGTTAACAAAATTTCAGTTAACTCCTAAAATTCCCCTAAATTGCCCTTAAATCACTGTATATATATATATATATATATATATATATATATATATATATATATATATATATATATATATATATATATATATATATATATATATATATATATATATATACACCTAACCTGACTTCACGACGGGGTTAGGGACCCAAATCCAGGTCAAGTCCCAAATAGATAAAAAATCTACAATGAAATACAGTACAGTAAAAGTAATGAATAATGATGAATGGATACAGTACAGTGAAAGTAATAAATAATAAGGAATGGATACAGTGTGACTGAGCACTTAACCTTTAATGTAGTCAGCTGAATGCACATGGGGCCCCCATAATTTTCTAATTATACATGGAGACTACATTAACTGGAAACGTTTCGGTATAGAAAATGCGTGTGTCATTTAAAAATTTTTTTTTTTTAATCTATATCTGAGGCGGTCGTAAGTCCCGACGGTCGTAAGTCGGGGTCTAGGTGTGTGTGTGTGTATATATATATATATATATATATATATATATATATATATATATATATATATATATATATATATATATATATATATATATATATATATATATATACAGTCTACGCGGAAGGTTAAGGCACAAATTGGGCTGTGACTTCACTTTTAGCACAAATCGTTTTACCCTCAAGATAGGGATAAATTTTGATCAGAAATATTTAGTCACAATTCTAACGGCATCTGGAACCCGTAGGCGACAGCTGTCACATAGCAGGAACTGCTCAGTCTTTGTTTAGGTTGCGTGGGTGGAGGTTATTGTACCCATGTGAGCGCCACGTGCCGTGATTTTACGCCTGAGTTACAGTGCTTTATCGTGTGATTTCTGGGTCTTTAAGATGTCCAAGAGAGTTACTAAGCATGAGGATATTGCACAGGTGATTGTTTTATACAAGGCTAATCATAAAGTTACTGAAATAGTTGAATTAACCGGTGTGTGCCACCGGTCAGTGTACCGATTCATCTCGGGGTTTGAGGCAAACAGCCAGGAAGAGTTGCCTACCCCTAAACCCAGGTCTGGGCGACCACGGCTTACGTCTCCTAGAACCAGGAAGGTGATTGCTAGGCAAGTTAATGCTAATCCTAAGCTCATGGCCCGGGAATTAAAGCAAGCTAACCCCGGACTCTTTGGTCAAGTCTTCTTAAGGTCGGTGCAGCAGCTTCTTCATGACGATCTCGGTTATCGCGCCTACCGACCACGCCGTAAGCCCCTGCTGACTGCTGCCCAGAAGAAGAAGAGGATCACTTTTGCGAAGAAGTACAGTGTCTGGTCCCTTCAGGATTGGAGGAACGTCCTGTGGAGTGATGAAGCCACGTTTACAGTGAGTGGTTGTGGTCACGATAGGGTGTACCGCCGGCCAGACTCTGACCCGCTCGACCCCAGGTACACCGTCAAGACGGTCAAGCATCTTGATTCAGTGATGGTATGGGGTTGTTTCACTTATTACGGTGTTGGTGAGTTGGTTGTGCTTGAAAAAAACATTAAAGTTAACCAGGGTGTGTACCTCGAGCTTTTGTGACCTTCTGCCTGACTCGTTTGAGAAAACACACGCTGTCGTGTTCATGCAGGACGGTGCTCCCTGCCACACAGCCAAGTCGGTTACTCAGTGGTTGGAGGATTGCCAGGTTTCATATTCTAAGGGCTGGCCTGGCAATTCCCCCAACATCAACCCTATTGAGAACCTTTGGGGGCTCATGAAACGTCGCCTACGTGACCTCGACACCTTGTCCGTCCCCAAGCTCACCACAGCAATTAAGCAACTGTGGGCCAATTTCACCCCACAGCACCTGCAAAACCTTGCAGACAGTGTTCCACAACGACTGAAAGAGGTGCTGAAGAGCAAGGGAAACACAACAAAATACTAAGAGGGGTGGGTGAGTGTTATTTTCATTTTTTTATTGCCTTAACATGATTTTTTTATTTTTTCCCCATGGTGTGCCTTAACCTTCCGCGTAGACTGTATATATATATATATATATATATATATATATATATATATATATATATATATCTCAAGGAAAGCGCCAGGCTCAGGGTGAGTACAGCACTAGCTAGTCTGCACTCACCCTGAAGATGTGAATTACACGAAAGCTTGGGAACTTCGTGTTTCTTCTTTCCTTGTATATCAGTATACCTAGATCACGCTACATTCTTACAGTGTGATTTATATATATATATATATATATATATATATATATATATATATATATATATATATATATATATATATATATATATATATATATATATATATATATATATATATATATATATATATATATATATATATATATATATATATTATATATATATATATACAGTTGGTCCTCATATTACGCGGTTAATGTAACCTGGAGGGTACCGCGGAAAGTGAGAAACGCGTAAAGTGAATAACATAACATATGGGATTAATTGAAATGGAGTCCGGGCCGATCCCCAAACTCCACTTTTTGACGACACACAACTATGTTGTAGTAAAAATATTATCTTAACTTTATGATGGCATGCACACACAATTAATAATTAAGAGAAATATTAATAATATTAGGTTTTTTAACACTTACATTAGTAGAAAAGATGGCTGGGCACACGGGGATGGGCGGTTGGTTCCGAGGCAGAGGGCAGATTATTGGCCCTCACCTGTATCACTTGTATCAATTGTATCACTATCCACCACAGAGGCTTGCAGGGCCTCTTTGTCAAACCCCCAAAGTTCATATAAGTCCATATCCTCACTATAATTATCACTATCACTGACTTGGGCCGGCTGTAGTGGGTGGCGGGTGAAGAACTGGTCATGTTTTGATGACTGGGCGACCTTGTGCGCACCATTTTCGCGCCTCTTACACAACATGGCGGATGGCGGGAGGTTTGGATCCAAAAATGGCGCAGCTTGCCAGCCGCTCTCCGCGTAATGGGGTTCACGACCGCGGAATGTGAAAATGTTAGGTTCTGGCAAGGCACCGCGTTAACGGTGAAACGCGGAATGCGGGACCGCGTAATATGAGGACCAACTGTATTTACCTTACATTTAGTATTTGGTCATGTTGCCTTTCGTTTACAATACCGTATATCACGGCCTATAAGGCGGCGGGGTGCATAAGACGCCCCCCCCAAATTTCCATTTAAAAAGTAGCTTTTGAGCTCTATTTGCTGTATAAGACCAGTACCCCAAATGTGACACTTACCCACTGACTCAGTAGTCCTTTACCAACCATCCTTGATTTTTTAAAATAAGGCCAATTCACTTCAAGTAATGTCATCAAATTATACTCGCTGGTGTAGTGTAAACACTAGTGACGTCACTGAAGCCTGCTATTTTACCGAACTGAACCAATGTGTCGGGTTCGGAAAGTAAAATTTTCCATTTACTTTTTAAAATATATATATATATATATATATATATATATATATATATATATATATATATATATATATATAATATATATATATATATATATATATATATATATATATATATATATATATATATATATATATATTATATATATATATATATATATATATATATATATATATATATATATATATATATATATATGTAGTGATGGGTTGTCAGACCACAGCTTACATCTCAGAAACAGTCCAGACTTGACCCGACATTAGGGGGGTCAAATGTAAGGGTACCCCTCGCAACCACTCAAGGAGTTACAAATCAACTGGCTCCCCTCCCATGTCACACGGCCCCAACAAACATGTATGAAGGCACCGGCCGACTCTCTCCAAATATACACAATAACCTACACCGCAGAAGAAGTCCAGACCTGACCTCACATTAGCCAGGTCAAATGTAACCCTCGAGCCCAAGTCAAGGGGCCACAAATCAACCAGGGCCTCTCATGTCACACGGCCCCATCTGAAGATTTCTCCAGAATATACAACTTATAGTCTCTAAAAAAGTCCAGACCTGACCCTACATTAGCGAGGGCAAATGGGTGAGATTCCTTCGCTGCCCCCCGACTTCAGTTTTAACCTGACGGCTCGCCTCCCAATATATAGGACGTCCTAGTAGGGTGTGTCATAGGAGGGAAGATCAGCTAAAACTAATGGCCCATCACTTTTTTGGTAGATTTTAGTGTACAGTATTACCCCGCCTAACGCGGTTTCACTTAACGCGTTTTATCATATACGCGGTGCCTCGCCAGAGCTGAACTTTCACTTAACACGGATTTTTTCCACATATACGCGGTGAGTGTCCGGCTCCAGACGCTATTCTTAGATTTGCCCCACCCGCCACCCTGCCTGACTGCCTGTTTTAGCTCATAA